>NC_069000.1:19126402-19138915 GCF_001194135.2 Octopus bimaculoides
ATATATATATATATATATATATATATATATATAAACACACACACACATACACATATACTTTCTTTTAGTACCCAGTACACTCTGTAAAGTGGTTGGCATTAGGAGGAACGTCCAGCTTTAGAAACCATGCCAAAACAGACAGCAAGGCTTGTTGCAGCCATCTGACTTGCCAGTTCCTGTCAAGCCATCTATCCCGTGCCAGCATGGAAAACATACGTAAAATGATGATGAAGATGACTATACCCAACATTTAGGTGCTGGTTGAGTGGACAGTGAAACAAGTGTGGTAACACATAGCCAATTCATAAGTTGTTTTTCAAATACATCTGTTAGTCAGCAACATATCTGACCAATGCAGAAGAAGTACTGAAGCCTATAGATGATACTAGAAAGAATCCCAGTTGAGTAAAGCTCAGTTGTTGAGTTTGCTAAGAATAATGGACAAGTAGAGTGTTGAGGAACAGGTCAGAGTAAGAATCTGCCTAGTGCACAGTGGGTGGGGAGAAGTTAAAGAAAGCAAAAGCCGAAAGGGATAAGTTCTAGTTTGGAGATGGAGGATGGTCTGCTAAAAGGTGGAATGTTAGGTTTTGCAGAAAGGAGACAGTTTATTGGGGAGTAATGGCAGGATGTGAGAGCAGCATGGTCCAGTGTAGGTGAATAGGTACGCTAGTAAATCACTTGAATGTATGTTGACCCCAAGTCACAAAGCTTTGTTTTCAATTGCAAACACAGTAAAGGAATGAGGAGTAGAGGAAGAAGTGTGAGAGAAGTTAGAGTTGAGGTAATTGCAAGAGTCAGTCAAGGTGGAGGTGGTCAGTGAAATTAAGGAAGTCAAGAAAGAGGTTTCATATATAAAAGAGATATGTGGGAACTTGCCAGTACCGCCTGACTGGCCCTCGTGCGGGTGACACGTAAAAGCACCCACTACACTCTCTGAGTGGTTGGCGTTAGGAAGGGCATCCAGCTGTAGAAACTCTGCAAAATTAGATTGGAGCCTGGTGTAGCCATCCGGTTTCACCAGTTCTCAGTCAAATCGTCCAACCCATGCTAGCATGGAAAGCGGACGTTAAACGATGATGATGATATATATATATATTATTTCTTTACTACCCACAAGGGGCTACACACAGAGGGGACAAACAAGGACAGACAAACGGATTAAGTTGATTATATCGACCGCAGTGTGTAACTGGTACTTATTTAATCGACCCCGAAAGGATGAAAGGCAAAGTCGACCTCGGTGGTATTTGAACTCAGAACGTAACGGCAGACGAAATACCGCTAAGCATTTCGCCCAGCGTGCCAATGTTTCTGCCACACACACATATATATATATATATATGGAGAGAGAGAGAGGTGGCATCAATACAATATCTATCTAATGGTTATATAGCTGTGGATGTGGGATCAGTGAACTGATCAAAGATTTGGGACTTACCATAGTCAGTGAATAAGCTTGATATATTCTAAGCTAATTGTGGTGCTCCTGATCACCCTAGTGACTTACTGATACATCTTTTCAGAAGGAAAACAGTTTTAAGTAAGTGTGTGTGTGTGTGCATGTGTTTTAAGAAACAATCTTATAATAATTCTGCTTGTCATTGCATTACTTAGCCCATCAGTAACACTTTCACATGACTAGGAAAAAGAGGGAAAGAAAAAAAGAGAGAGGGAGAAAGAAGCATCCATGACATGAGGTAGAGGGAATGTAATTGTAATGCTTTCATGTGATTATTTGAAGTGAAAGAGGAGAAAGAAAGAGGAGAGACAAAAAGAGAAAGAAAAAGGAGAGAAGGATCCATGATGTGAGGTAGGGAGAGCATAATATTTATTACATGGTCAAAAATGTTAGTTGAAGGTACACGAAGAGAGTTAAATATATAATTTTAGCAGAGGGATGATGTTCTGATGGTGAGGTTAAAGAAAGTCAGAGAGAGAGAGAAAAAAGAGAAAGAGACACAGAGAGAGAAAAAAAGAAAAAAACAGGGAGAGAGAAGAGGAAGAGAGAGAGAAGAGGAAGAGAGAGAGAAGAGGAAAAGAGAGAGAGAAAGAGATGATGATGGTGGTGGGGAGAAGGAGGTGATTGGATAGTGAATAGTAGTTTTTTTTAAGAACTAAATTTTTTTTATATCACCTATCACTTAACGCATGTGCATAAATGCAATTCTGTGAAATATTCAAGCTTATTTATGTGGCAGATATATGCAATTTAACTAAAGGTTGCATCATATGCACATGATTTTTTTAATATTTGTTTATGGGGCAAATGGAAAAATAAGAGTAAATATTTATTTTATGAGTGCCGTGTATTAAGTCTATAAAATTGTGCATAAATTATATAAAGTGTATATATAAAGTGCATTAAGTAACCATCGTACTCCAATTTCGTTCACTTTTCAATGAGTAGCAGATGAGCAAATTCCTTTCCATACAGACACAACACAGGTTACACTCTCAGGTTTTTTGGATAAAGTTTTCAGAAATAACCCAATAGGTTTACCATTAATTCTGTGAAATATTCATGGGTCCTGCTGGTTGAAACATATTTTGTTTACTTAATATTCAAGTGGATCAATTCTGAAAAAAGTGAACTCTAAATTTATCTGTATAACCTGAGTGTTAGTAAGATACAAATTAGAACCTTTTGATCCTCTTCTGTGCATAAGCTCTCAGAAGAATTTTGGTAATATGTTAACTCTTAAAGGTGTGTAGTGTTTTCTCTACTCCTAATCCTGTTAGAAACTAGAGATTTTAATGAAATGCAGTTAGATCAGTATAAAAAGCAAAAGAATTTATCTATGACATACATTTGGATGTGGAAGTGCAATGGTCCAGTGGTTAGGGCAGCGGACTCGCGGTTTCGATTCCCAGACCGGGCGTTGTGAGTGTTTTATTGAGTGAAAACACCTAAAGCTCCACGAGGCTCCGGCAGGGGATGGTGGCGAACCCTGCTGTACTCTTTCACCACAACTTTCTCTCACTCTTACTTCCTGTTTCTGTTGTGACTGTAATTCAAAGGGTCAGCCTTGTCACACTGTGTCACGCTGAATATCCCCGAGAACTACGTTAAGGGTACACGTGTCTGTGGAGTGCTCAGCCACTTGCACGTTAATTTCACGAGCAGGCTGTTCCGTTGATCGGATCAACTGGAACCCTCGTCGTCGTAAGCGACGGAGTGCCAACAACATTTGGATGAAACTTCCTCACAAAATATATTGATTACTGGTATACATTGTAAATGTTTGTTGTTGATTTTTACCTGTTGTCATGCAATTTTTATCTGTCCAAATAGGTTTAATAATAGCTAAGTTGATTACATGTACATGTTTTTACATATATCTATGAGATATCAATTCTTGGGTATGAATTTCATGTCTCAGAGATGAATTTACGTTCCATTTGTTTAATTTGGAAGCTGTACAAATGGCTTCAGAAAAACCACTCAGAGACATGCCTTTATCTCCTCCATTGATGTAACAAAGGTGGCATTGCTTTGCTGACACACATACCTTATGGTCTCATTACACATCCTGATGAAAAAAAAAAAAATTCTTCAGGAAAAAGTTGAACATACTCAACACACTTTGCTTCCAAGTACATTGTTTTGTGGGTCACTATCACCAGCAAAAGTATTAATGCAATATCAGCTGGGTGATCCACTTCTGCTCAGAATTAATAAATCCCAATATCTCTAGGATCACTGGTGTGTACATATCACACTGAAATACCTCTGGTTATTTTCTCTAAATCCAAGCTTTCTTTCTATAATTAAATCATTAATAGATAATGACTTCAAATTTTGACACAAGGCCAGTGGTTTTGGAGGAGAAGCTAAGTTGATACTTAGCTCCTCCTGTATTCATCAACCCCAGTATTCAACTGGTAATTATTATATCAACTTCAAAAGGATGTAAAGCAAAGTCGACTTTGGTGGAATTTGAACTCAAAATGTAAAGACGGACGAAATGCCACTAAGCATTTTGCCTACACGCTTAATGATTCTGCCAGCTCACTGTCTTAAATCATTAATGATTAATAACAAATAATATTACTGAACTCTAACTCACCACATGATGCTTGAAAATCAAAGGAAGATAAGATCTACAGGAAGATAAGATCTACAGGAAGATAAGATCTACAGGAAGATAAGATCTACAGGAAGATAAGATCTACAGGATGATAACATCTAATTCACTCAATAAAACAAAAAATAAATGCACATAGCACAAACAGGAACATTTTTGACCTTAAATAATCCTTTGAAAGGGAGAAGGAAAACTATCTAATCCTTTACTTAACCTCACTTAAGAATTCAATTGAATTCTGTTGATAAAAATTCTGAAATTTGCAATTGATTTATTCTAATCTTTAAATCAAGGATAGTTTCATTTGTGTTTTATTGGAAATTTCATTAGTTTACTCACAATAATGACTAGCAGAGAATGAATTGATAAAAATCTTAATCTTACAAAGAAAAACATGAACTATTAAAACTTGTGAATTATTTGGATAATGTGAAATCTAAAAGAAAAGAATGTCAAGAAAATAAATAAAATTCAAAATGGTGTCAAGCCAGTGAAAGTGATTTGTGGATACCCTCTACCATGAATTCTATTTGGAAAACATCAAAGCAAAGAGCATATTATAAACCTTCCATGGATATCTAAGCTAGGCACTGAATTTTTGATAATGAATGTACAGTAACTGTGACATAGTTGCTTTATCATGATGAATATCTTTATTCATCCATATCAACTCCCTTGCACTAACATCAAAGATGTAAACATGAAAAGCTTCCTTCCATTGTCACTTTTAAACAGGTTTTCCACTAGGGTAGTTACAAGAAATATTGCCCAGATTTAAGCTGAAACATGACAAAATCTGTTTTATTTTGTACTATTTCTGCTGATACATTGCAACCTATAAACTTGTTGAATAATTTATGACATGAAAAATTTTAATAAGAAAACAAAAATATACAGAACGATATTTTTACTAGAATCACTGCAATTAAAATGGACTCTACAAATCAAGTTGGGAGTAATTTTTATCCAAATTTATTAAGTTCTATCAGTACCAATTTCTAGGTAACTACAACCATGTGGTTTCATTCCTATCATAATTATTCTCTTCTTATGTTACTATAAAAACATTATGCTTACATTTCTTCACAAATTCCATTGTTAGTAACATCAAATCAACAAAACAGAACAGATATTAAGAATAATCTTAAAATACAACAGAAAACAATTTTGAACAAAGTTATAAAATTAAGATTATATTTGATTCCTTAATTATTTCATCTTTCTACAAGTATATATGACTATAAATGATATTGTTTCCAGTCTACATCAAGCAGTTAATTAAACATATCTGTCAAATTTTCATTACTGAATGGCCAAGTGTTTGAACATCATTTTATATAAAGGAAAGCATTTCCATCTTTCCATAGTTGTAGCTTTGACTACATTTTATTGCAAAATAGAGTTCGTATCCTTAAAACCAAGAAATAGTGAAAAAGTATTAATTACAACTGCAGCACCAACAGAAATCATCCTAGACTCACAAGCTTTCATTAAGAAATTGAAAATTTAATTTTTCTTATAAGCGGTTTTTTTTTGGTTTTTTTTCAAGGAATTCAGGATATATCCAATTACTAGAGAATCAGATTTGTTAATTGCAATGGGTTGATTTAGATAATATAGAATAAAAAGAAAACATTCAAAACAACACCAAGAAAAGCAACATAACTAAACATTTTCACTATGAATAACACAGCTAAAACTTCCCACAGAATAATCAGATCAAGCTCAAAATTACACAAAACTTGACATTCATACAGAACATCAAATAGTTTAATATTTACAGCCCAAAGTGGAACATAAAAGATTTAAAATAATGAAAAAATATTCAAAAGATTATTAGCAAGCAAAAGATAAATAAGCTGACCAATATTTTCTAGATAATAAGCCACACTCTTTCGTGATTTAATAAAACTAATAATTAGACCAAAAATCATAAAATATCTTTAATCTGAAGGTCCTAGTAAACCATGAATATTATGCACATTTCAAGTTCTTCATGTCTCACCTCTGTATTTTACATATAAAATCCACAAAATCAAATATTTCAAAAGCATTACTTAAATTTGAAGCAGTTTCCCAGAAGGTTAATTTAAATCCTTAACTAAGCCTTGAGGGTAGAGTGGGAACTTCAGTTTTGATTATTATTTTGTTAGTAAATGCCATGAAAAATGCTTCTTTTTTCTTAAGTTAGAAATTAAAATAATCCTTCTCTGCATTAAATCTAAACTATTTTAAGTAATTTGCATTATTTTGAAGACGACTACATTCCAACAACTGAAATTTTTCCAGTTCTTTTGAAGATAAACCTTATATCATAACTCAATGACCTGTCATTTTATATCCAGAATAAGTAATACTTTGTTTCATTGAAATATATGTTCGAGAAAGAATTACGTAAAACAATATAAGAAACATTTAACAGATCAAGATACATATTAGTGTTTTACTGTTTTTATTATTATACATACAACATTATATACAACAAACCACAGACAGACATTTTTGACTGTCGATGTGTGTATACAACATTTTTAGTGAATTTAACAAGTTTTTATAATTGGGATGCCTGTACGAGCCTCTTGGTATAGTAAATTGACTTCGACTAACAAAAATCTTTGATAGATCTTCAACTCTACTGAAAACAATATACAACTTGACCATGTGTGAACACATTAGTAGGGTAAGAGATTCAAGTAAAAACAGTGATAGATGATAAATGAAAATTTAACAATTTGTAGGTTTTCTCAAGAGAAATTTAAAGAATGGAGATTCATTTTTCTTTCCATTTTGTAATAAATTTACTTCGGTTAAAAGAATTTTTCTTTGTAATTTTCAAAAGTGATATCTTAATGCATTTAAAGAGCATGTTGAGAGATATGGATACATGTGTACATACATACATACACAAACACATACATATATATATACAGAGCAAGAGAAGGAAGGAGGAGGGAATTGCATGAGAGGTTAAGTGAAAGAATGCTACTGCTGTGTTGAGAACATGCATGCATGCATGCATACATGCATACATACATACATGCATACACACATACAGACAGACAGGAGAGATTGAGAGGGAAGGGAAGTTGTGAACAAAACTAGAAGTTATTACAGACACAGATTTGACAAAAATGATTGTGGCAATTACTGATTCAAATAGACACACACATGTACACAGAGAGAAACTGAAATGGTTGGAAATATTACTTACAAAAAAAAAAAACCAAATAGTTTTTGCAACATTTTAAGGCCAGGTATAATCCAGTCTGTCTAACATGAATACCTGGCTACCAATCACCTAAAAAAAAGAAAGAAAAAACAAGTTAATTTGTTATAAAATAGAAATAACAACGCTGCAAGTTTGCGCTTGGAAAATCTTAGGCTTGATCGTGTTTTAAAAGTATTTTTTGACTATTTATTATTCCAAGATGGTAAAAGGGTTTACTTAAGGTCTGCAGTTGGAAAAGTGGAACAAGTGCAATTTGAGAAAAGATGTAGAAAGAAAATGTTTGTGGTACTCCGTCGCTTACGACGTCGAGGGTTCCAGTTGATCCGATCAACGGAACAGCCTGCTCGTGAAATTAACGTGCAAGTGGCTGAGCACTCCACAGACACGTGTACCCTTAACGTAGTTCTCGGGGATAATCAGCGTGACACAGTGTGACAAGGCTGACCCTTTGAATTACAGGCACAACAGAAACAGGAAGTAAAAGTGAAAGTTGTGGTGAAAGAGTACAGCAGGGTTCGCCACCATCCCCTGCCGGAGCCTCGTGGAGATTTAAGTGTTTTTGCTCAATAAACACTCACAACGCCCGGTCTGGGAATCGAAACCGCGATCCTATGACCGCGAGTCCACTGCCCTAACCACTGGGCCATTGCACCTCCACTTTTAATATAGGACCTGTGGAGATAACTACAGATTTGATAGCGAGAAGTGGAACAGTTGAGACAAAGAATAGATGAAGTATGAGTTAAATGTAAACAGTAATCAAGACAAAAAGGGCAATCACTTCATTCAATAAAAAAAAAAAAGAGGATCATCCCATTCTTGGAAGTAATAGCTAAAAACGTCTGATCAATGTGGATATGATGGTACTGAAGAGATACAGTTTCAAAAGGAAAAGTCATGGAAAAAAAGAATCATGAGTAACATTGGTAACATCTCAGAACTTGTAAAATTGGAGCTAGTATGTTGTACTTTTTGCCTTGAGGAATGTCAAGGCTTGCTTTGTAAACCAGACCACTTAACAGGTCTCCGAGTAGAAGATATTTGAGAGATCCATGCTAATGAAATATACAAATTTATAACAGTAATTAGACATTACCCTTGACATATATCTAAAAGGAGTAATGCATTCAATCTTGTTACAACTGATTTTGATTAGTTTTTCTCTTTTAGTTTGATATACATTACACCAAACATTATGAAGTGTCAAATGTTCAATAATAAGCTAAATGTCCAGTAATATTTTCATTAACAAAATAACCCACAACACGATTAAATATCTTTGAAATTAACTGAGTCTTTGTTCATAAAAATCAGAGTGTTTCAAGTTACGTGAAAATATGTCATTATAACTTACAATCTAAACCTAAACTCTAAATTTTCTAAAATTTTGATAAAAAATATAACAATCCCAAAACATGGAGCAAAAGGAATTTTGAAAAGATCTACTCTCATTCAATAGTAACTTAAGTACAGATACTACACATTGCAAGAGAACAACTATATTTATATATAAAAGTAGAGTCGAAAAAACTTGAGAAATCACACTGTACTTATAAATAAGCTTAACAAATTCTGTTTAGCAATTTCTGGTGGTATACACCACTTAGACAAGAAAATAAATTAAGTTGGGTTTCTTTGTCTGAACCAGACTGAAGTGTGCAAGAAGCTACTCAATTCTACAGTATTACTTATATCCAAGATGGTGCACTCATTAAACATATACACACATTATTATTTATAACAGCCTGATTACCAAAGCCCACCATCACAGAAGTGTCTTTTTAAGCATTTTTTTTTATTGCTAGATGTGAAAAGACCTAATTTATAAAAAGATCTAATTCCTTACCCTAAAGGAGACATCTCTGACCTCACTAATTAATGTTCTCTCAATACAAGTCAAAATCACACACACATACACTTATTTTGTAACATCAGTGTTGTTGATTACAATTTTCCAATGGGTCAGTCATTGTGATTGTGATGGAAGAGTGTAACCAGAACAAACATTGCAATAACTTAATTCAAAAAGCATTGGTTTTCAATATCATTGCCAGTACATATCAATAAATTACATATACATACACACATACATACACATATATAATTACATGATGAACTTCTACAAATTTTCCATCTAACAAATTCAACTTGCAGGGTATTAGTCAACCTGAGGTTACTGTAGAAAAAAAGATATACCCAAGGCATAATGAAATGAAATCTTGGTTGGGAACTGAACTTCTTAACTACACAACCACAACTGTACCCATAATCAAAGGTGATTTCCAATATGTTGAAGCCAAATATCATTCTCACGCTTACCATCTTTACACAGGGTTTTTTTTTATTTTTATAAGGGTTGTATGGGCCTTCTCCAACAAAGCATCACACCATTCATTGCAAGCTCTTATTATTTCATTCATAAAATTCAGCCTCCTGAAATCAGCCTTCACCATATCTTCTTGTCTTCTGCAGGTGCCTTCCACTAAGACCACTTGGTAATTCTTTGCTAAACTACCAGCCTCATGTGCCTGCACCAATGAAATCTCTTGCACAAAATACATACATATCTACAAGTAACTGAACAAAGGAATGAAAGTGACACTTTACACATTTGGTTGGAATTACATGTATTATCTAATAGCAGTTTGATTCAGTTCCATGCAACTTAAAGTGTCATAGGCTCCGAGAATAAACCTAGCTTGTCAGGTGTTTAGAGATCAAATAAGGAGAAATGAGACAAATTCAAGATAGCTTCTAGATTTTAGGCTTCTATTGATCAACTCAGATTACTTGGTGTTAGTAGTTTGGAGGCATTATTAGATCTTATCTTTGATCTCAGGTCCATGTGGTTGGACAGGATGTTGGTAGGCAGTTGTTACTACCATGTCTGGAGGCTGCAATATTGTTTATATATCAACATCAATTCATTGCATTTGCTGCTACACATGGCAGAGCAGGGTGTTGTTGCAGGTTAGTGGAGCACTAATTATAATGACAATAACCTTTCCATGGGAGTAACCAGATTTGTGGCACTGGATTAAATTTTGGTGGTGCTAGATTGGGCTGTCAGTATGGATGGGTGTAGTCTATAAGGGTGGCAGGGCTTAAGTGTCATTCTATTCAGTATGAACCAGGTAAGCCAAAGGTGGTATATCTGGATTATCGGATGCCAGTAGTTTAAAGTTAACAGGGCATACCTCTGGTTACAACAATAAGATAGTTCATTTTTCCTGCTGATGGATACTGAAGGTTGGTGGAGCAGAGGTAGAATTGGCAATTGTGAGCTCCAGATGACTATGTAGGGACCTTGTCAATGGTAATCCATTTGATGTTGGGAAAGCCGTTCTGGTGGTCACAAAGTCTCCAAACAAAATGGAACAGGAAGGTGGAGTCTTCCTTATCCCTGCACCTGAAAGAGTGCATGTGCTGTGTTTACCTTTCTTGAAATCATTGATTGTCATGACCGTGTAGTGTCTTGCAATGCCATCAGATGTTGTGAAGGTGGCTCTACAGACCACAGCCCTTGAGAAGCAGGAGCCTCCCAGTGGACAATTAGGATTTATGAAGTCCAGGTTGCAGTGTGTATTGGAGACTGTGTAATTGTGTGTTTGCACCTGTTGTAGTGATGTTTAAGTGAGAGAAACTGACTTTGACATTATAGGTGTTGAAAAGTTTATAATACTTAGGGGTTCTGGGGAAGTGTTTCTTAATTAGCACCAAGAAATACAGTAATTGATGACGAATTATGTATATTATCTACATTATTTACAAACAAGATGAGGACAAATATCTGTCAAATGTAAATAATGTAGCACCAAGAAGCTTGAAACTTCTAAATTAAATGGAGGAATGAACCAGATATTTCTCCTTGGGGCATCTTATATATATGTGTATATATGTGTGTGTGTGTGTGTGTGTGTGTATGTATATATATAATCAGTTAAGTAAACAGAAGATGGAATTGGCATAACTATTTTGTATGACGATTGTTTTGCCCCATATATGTGTGTGTATATATATATATATATATATATATATATATATATATATATATATATATATATATATATATATATATATATATATATATATATACACACACACATATATATATATATATAAAAAGGAAGGGGCGGTTGAAGATCGCTTATGTACTTGTACCTGTGACTAGGTTTCTAATTATAGCTAGGGTATATCTGGAGGGTCTACAGAAATACACAATTCCCTCATTGGCTTCATGTGAAGGTAGTACTTGCCTATCATCAAGGCTAAGTTACATCCAGGAAGTTGGCCCTTGTCAAGTCAGTCGTGACCATTATAGATATTTATATTCTTTTACTTGTTTCAGTCATTTGACTGTGGCCATGCTGGAGCACCGCCTTTAGTCAAACAAATCTACCCCAGGACTTATTCTTTGTAAACCTAGTACTTATTCTATTGGTCTCTTTTTGCCGAACTGCTAAGTTATGGGGACGTAAACACACCAACATCAGTTGTCAAGCGATGGTGGGGGAGGGGGAGAAACACAAACGCACAAATACATACATACGACAGGCTTCTTTCAGTTTCTGTCTACCAAATCCACTCACAAGGCTTTGGTCAGCCCAAGGCTATAGAAGAGACTTGCCCAAGGTACAACGTAGTCGGACTGAACCTGGAACCATGTGGTTGAGAAGCAAGCTTCTTACCACACAGCCACTCCCAAATTCTTTGAAGATCTTTCTCCGATTCTCCCTGAACTCATCCATGGCATAGTGGTTCACATGGCTTGAGATTATAAGGCTGTCATCACTATACAGAGCTGAATTTTGCAAGGATTTGGGGAGTGCACTTCCCTATTGCCACTATAGTGTTTGTCTTTTACTAACCTGCAAAGACACTCCATTCTGCCATATGCTGTAGTAAATGCAATGAACAGTAACTGCAGTCACCAGATGTAGTAGTAACACTGCCTACAATTATCCTGTCCAATCATATGGACCTCAGAACAAAAATAAGATCTCACATTGCTTCGAAACCAATAACACCACATGATTTGAGTTGACTGATAGAGGCCTAGAATCTAGAAGCCATCTTGAATTTGTTCCATTTCCTATTACTTGATCTCTAAATACCTGATGAGCTAGGTTCATTCCACAAACATAGTTGCATGGAGTTGAATCAAACTTATTCACACACACATGTATGTGTATATATATA
>NC_069000.1:19138961-19139657 GCF_001194135.2 Octopus bimaculoides
TTCATTTAATGGCTGTTTTTCTATGCTAGTATAGCTTAGACTGCAGAAAAGTGAGGCAAGATTTTTACAGCCAATCACCAATATATATATATATATATATATATATATATATGTAGTAAATTAAATGTACATATACATACATAAATATATATCATCATCATCATTACCACTACCACCACCACCGTATTAACATTCATTTCTCCATGCTTGTATGGGTTAGACTAAATTTGTGGTGGCCGATTTTTCTATGCCCAGATGCCTTTCATCATGGCCAAACATGTTTCCATGGAAGATTGGAAATGAACAGCACCATTTATATGATAGTTATCATCTATTGTGCACCATCAAGACAAAGAGACACAAATTCACACGCACAAACAAATAATATGGGCAAGTGTGTATGTGTGTAAATATATATATATATACACAGATAAGATAGATGTGTGATTGTGTGAGGTTGTATATGCATTTGTTCATTTGTTTTATGTTCATTTTACCATGGCAGCAAGGAATAACCAATTTCTACATATTTTTCAAGCACAGAGATAGAAGAAAGTTTATCGGCAGCTAAAGCCCAGTAAACATCAGCAGTTATAACTTGCCATTTTTTCTATCTATCTAATTATTTATACATATATACACATACATACATATACACACACGTATATATATATATATATATATATATATATATAT
>NC_069000.1:19140893-19144622 GCF_001194135.2 Octopus bimaculoides
ATATATATATATATATATATATAATCTACACACACATACATAGTTCAAATTTACAGAAAATAAAACACAAAGACAGGTGAAAGAATAACAAACAGGTGTATTAGTTTAATGCTCAGGAAGACTGGAAAAGTCTTTGACATTTCTAGCCTACGCCCTTCGACAGAAAGGATTGAGAGGAAAAAAACTGAAGAGAGAAATAAATGTGTAGAGATTAACGGTTCAACATGATGGCCGGAAGGATGTTGTAAGCAGGGCCAATGTGATTGGTGTAGATCTTGTCTATGTTGTCTGAGTATTTTAGCATTGTGCTATAACATAGAATATTCATAGTACAGTATAATATGATGGAAATATTATACATACTGCTTACATCAATAAATTGTATATTTGCAAGTGGAATTCTGCTGATTATAGATATGTTGTCTGTTAATGGATTTGTGTTTTGTAGTACAGTGCATTGCAATTGCACAGTGAGTTGATGACCACTCAGTTGAACCAAGACTTGAGTAGACTATGTTGTGTTGATGAGAAGCATGTCTATAACTTTCCTCTCGTCTGCAAAGATCAAACTCGTCTAAGTGTGAAAAGTGTTTTATGAAATTATCTCCCCTTTACTTAGCATGTCGCTAACAATTATTGCCAGAATTTTTTTTTCCTGTTCCTTTCTTCAACTAAGAGGGAAATTTCAATTAATCGAAAAATTTTTGGTGTCATTCATCACATCACCCCTTGAACCTATTACCTAAATTCATGCCATTGACGCATTTGAGTTATTTCCCTTAGCGTATTTCATTTCTTTCTTTTAATTGGACCACATGTATATCCTAAGTGATTGCCGTAGTCAGAGCGAGTACCTCAACGAGCTGCCCCGGTACGTCTGTTGTAGCGGATGACGATTAAGTCTGCCGCCATTCCATGACCCAGTTTATCCTTCCCACTAACAATGACGGGACGGGGGACGGGGGAGCAGCCCAAACAAAAATAAAAGAGACAAATAGACAGACGGATGGATGGATAGCTGTATGGACCGATGAGCGCATTTGACTGAGAGCTACGTCGATTTGATAAACAGCGGTACTGGCAAGACATGTATTCATATAATGTAAAGTAATACAATTAAAATAAAAGCAAAAACACTCTTACTAATCACAGACACACACACACACACACACCAATCTCAGATATGAGAAATAGGCCCCGCACCGACACTACCTCTCCTATCAAACACGTAATTAAAACTATTACGGTTCTAGCCATTCTGGATAGCAACAGTAAAATTGTTTTTATTAACGTATACATAAGTAAGCGAATGTACACACATGTAAATACATTATTGTATAAAAATTGCAAAATAAATATGTCACTATACACGTGTACACACACACAATCGCATTATTCTCAGCTGTTACCACCCCATTCTGTACCAGACAGTTTCCCATCCCCTTCTATTAACCTTATTTTTCAACCAGTCTGTTTAACAAGTCCCTTCCTTTTTACATACGACACGCAAGGGGGGAAAGATACATCCTTACATATATCAAGCTCACCGCATGATCCCCACTATCTTTCTCCATCGCTGTTTTCGTCTCACCACCAAATATTACTACCCTACAACTAAAACTATAACAGTCTCTACTTCATTCACTCCATTTTTTTTTCTTTCTTCTTCGTTATTTATTTATTTTTCACCCGAACAAACTCCCGCTTCCCCCAAGTTCAGTCGGTCGGTCGGGCTTTTGGTGAGTCCTAGACTACGTGAGAGGATACATATCGATTGACCCCATTATGACTCACGGTACAAATATACAGACAGTCACAGTCGCCACCACTGCTCTATTCAACCTACAGACAGACATAAAACTGTAATAAATATAATAAGACCAGGTGCGTGAGTGCGTGCTTGTACTATTTACATAGTTTTACAGATAACATGCGACAGCTTGTCTGCTCTTAATATTGCTAAAGACAGACATATATATTATATATATATAAGTGCGGTATTATTAATATCGCATTACCTAACCCAAATCTCCGAACTCACGTTTTACTCGTTTATTTATAAGTTTAAAGAAACATGGCAAAAAAACTAATAAACGTTATCCAAACTTTATAAGAAAATATAATCAACGATAATTTTTGTGTAAAACTTAAAAACAACAGCTAGATTAGAGCATTAGGAATGTATGTGAAATCTGTTTCAAAGAGGAAACCAATATTAAAAGAAATCATTTTGATTGACAAACCATTATAGCAAAAGAAAAAGAATTAAAATGGTTTAATGTAAAAAAGACAAATCGAGACGGCCAAAGTGTACGTGGTAGATTAAAAGACAAAATGTATATAATTTTGTGTTTTAATCGAAACAACTTTTCAGCGGAAAAGGATGAGAGGAATCGAGTCAAGCCAATAAATTAACAACATTCATCGATCCTGGACAGAATGAAAGGTATGAAGCAACCAAAGAGATTTGAACTGATACCAAAGTTTCAATAACGGCTGGCGCAGACTCCGGCAAATATTACAGCCGACATAAAGAATAAATTTATTTATGTCAGACACAAAACAGCTCGGTTTTAAGCTGAAGCAAGATGATACGACTTTCATGCTTTCTTCTAGGGACGTAAGTGAAGTAAATAAAATGAAATGAATTGAAATGAGAAAAATCAGGATTGGAAATCGTGTCGCACACACTCACCTGGTTACAAAGAATGGTAATAGAAGAGGAAAAAAAAAATGCGGTCAAAATGTAAAAAAGGTAGAGGTGATTAATGTTATATAATTTCATTTGTACAGCTGAATGTATATATAAAGTGCATGCATGAATGTGAATTAATGTACACATGCTTACAATACATACCGTACACACACACACACACAATAATACATACATACATACATACATACACACATATGTAAGAAAGAGAGAGAAAGACTAAGACAATGATTTAAAAATATTAACAAGGAAAAAAATCGCAACTGACTTGTCGTTGTAACTTGCTTTATGGTACATCTGTCTGAAATTGTCAGTGAATAATACTCAGGGTACGGTACTTGAAATATTTTGCAGTATTTAAACTGTTTCCTCTCTCTCTTCTTTTTTTTCTTCCTTCGTTGGAGAGAGGCGCGTTTTAATGTCGTTAGGAAGAGATGACCGTTCAAAGTGACGCTTTTCCGACGGAAATCTCAAATAAACACATGCATAAAAATCAATGAATTGCTGTTAAACCTATCCATTACTCAGAGGAGGTAAGTGAGAATTATGGTTAATTTTTTAACCAAATGCAACAAGATAAAAATGAACACTGCTTTCTACTTCAATTGTGCGGAGGGTTTTGCGCACGCACGCACGCACACATCCATCCATACGTACAACTCTGCACGTTCATACACGCATACATACACATATATGTATATAAAATCATGCAATTACAAGCGCGCGCACAGACAAGTAACAGACATCTCAGAAAGCAAGTAACAGACATCAAACACATTTGAACTAACAAACCTCAAACCAGACATACACTCTCGTACACAAAGTAACAAGACTTTTAAGCTACTCGTTCGTTCGATCAGATTATTAGTAACGAAACGAACAGCTTTAGGACATCAATCAAAGAAATAAAATAATATACACTTCAAGGGGAAAACTATAAAACCCTAGATTATTTTTTTCTAATGTATTTATGTGTATCTCTTTCTCTCTCTCTCTCTCTCTCTCTCTCTCTCTCT
>NC_069000.1:19145453-19148327 GCF_001194135.2 Octopus bimaculoides
TATATATATATATATATATATATATATATATATATATATACACACATCTAAATTTGGTAAAACTGTAAAAAAATAATTGAAGGTGGGGCACAACGAGTAAGATTTACTGCATTTACCGCGTTGAGAGAAAAAAATATTTTTTACAAATGTTCGCTACTTTACAAAAACTGTATCAGCGAAGCAAATGATCTTCTCTAAATACATTAAAAATACTATAACATAATCTGAACACTATTTCAGAAAATTATCTTCGTTCTATCAGAGTACATAAAAGAGAAATTTAGCTGGAGCAAAATGAGTAAGACAGGATAAGGTAAATTTGTCCCTTCAATTCTCTACATTTACACTTGAGATCTATCCTTGGACAAAAGAAAATTCAGAAGCGTAACGAAAATTTAAAATATATATTTTATATTTTTGTTACGCTTCTGAATAATAAAAGATCATGGAAAAATGGCAAATGATACGAAAACGAAACTTAACTAAATCAAAGAAAACTTAACATAAAATATTCCCTATAGTTTTTTCACAATCTGCTGGAGAGGCTCTCTTCACGATATATGTTAGTTAAAGCGAAGAAATTATTGAAATTATTCATTACTCATTTTGCCCCAGCTTATACATCAATTTTTGAAAATTGAAAATTATTAAATTAGACGAGAAAAATTGAGTTGGAATTCAGCAGAGAAAACAACATTGTTTGTTGGACATCAAAAATTAACCACATATTCTATTGACAAACTCAATTGCAATCCGGTCAAAGTTGAGGAAAAATTTCTTGAAAAAAAAAAGTACCTATCACAACCAGACTGTTTCAAAAACCTCAACTTCAACAACATCTATGCTAACCAATTTTTACTCCCAAAGCAACAGTACAAAATGACAATGCAGTACTTGCAATGTTTCAAACGGGTAGTAGGGAGAAAATAACGAGATATCAGAAATTACTCATTTTACCCCAGTTACCAATTTTGCCCCTCCTTACTTTTCTACTCTTTAATCGAAAGCAAGTTACGAAAGTGATTTTAAGGACCGAATTTTGTGCGCGTCATATTTCTAATTTCTTACCGATTAAGTGTATGCATATACATACATACATACACATATATATATACACACACACCTACATATACATATACTTGTATATATATTAAGATATATATATATATATGTAAGTATACATATACATAGATACATGTATGTATGTATGCATGTAAGCATTCAATTCGCTGAAGTTACGATGCGAGACAAGGGCCAAGAATTTCGTTAATTATATGAATATACATACATGAAGCTATATCAATGTATATGTGTGACGGCGGCCGGCTGGCAGAACCGTTAGCACGCCGGGCGAAATGCTTAGCGGTATTTCGTCTGCAGTTACGTTCTGAGTTCAAATTCCGCCGAGGTCGACTTTGGGGGTCGATAAATTGAGTACCAGTTACGCACTGGGGTCGATGTAATCGACTTAATCCGTTCGTCTGTCCTTGTTTGTTCCCTCTATGTTTAGCCCCTTGTGGGCAATAAAGAAATAAGAACCGTTAGCACGACAGGCAAAATGCTTTGTGGCATTTCGTCCGTCTTTACGTTCTGAGTTCAAATACCACCGAGGTCGACTTTACCTTTCGGAGTCGATAAAATAAGTACCAGTTGAATACTAGGGTCGATGTAATCGATTTAACCCTCCCCCGAAATTGCTGGTCTTGTACCAAAATATGAAGCCAATATGTGTGTGTCTATACTACTATATATATATATTATACTTATAGACATATATATATATATATATATATACATAGGCATTCCTAAAGAATAATCAGTTATGTCGTGCGCCAAGAAAATGTAATTTTTGTGTGTGTTTTAAGTATCGAAGATACAAAAAAAAAAACAGGAAAAGTAACAAAAAATTATTGGTAGTGGGGAACAACATTCACCCTTTCCCTTAAAATAGTTCAGTTCTGTCAGTTTTTCGAAAATTCCTTTGAATTTATGTTACACATTTTTCAAAACGAAATCAAAATTGAAATATATCGAAAAGGTTGGGTAGGGGTAAAAATCCTACCTCTACCTTTTTTCCAAAACCATTATCAACAATGCATTTGTGTGTGTCTGTGTGTGTGAGCGTGCGTGTGAGTGTGTCTTCATGTGTACCTACATATACAAACACACACACACATATATATATATATGTATATGTAGGTACACACACACACACATATATATATATGTACACTAACGTATTATATATTTATACACAAATACATATATGTGTATATATACATATATATATATATATATATATATATATACACACACACACACACACATACACATACGTTATTAATAATTGGTAGGAGTTACAGAGTGACTTAAAGGCCGAAATTTTCGTGCACTTTATAAGTGCCAAGGCACGAAAATCTTATCCCCAGAGTCCCTCTGTAACTTCTAGTGTTTACTACTACTACTACTACTACTACTATTACTACTACTACTAATAATAATAATACGTATATATATGTGCACATATCAAAGAATTTTTACGTGCGATATTCATGAGCAAATTACTTGGGTGTTTGTTTCTGAGTAAGAGTAAACTAAAATTCCCTTTTTAATTCAATCATCACAACCGTCATTTGCACTTTCCCGAAAACATATTTCTACAAAATTACATTCAGAAATATGCATTATTCAGAAATAAATAAGGAAACAAAATAAAGTGAAACACCAGACTATTGTATGTTTGCTTGTGTATGTGCGTGCGTGTGTGCGTGCAAATATATATATATATATATATATAATGAAAAATATTTCAATACAAATGTATTAATACAAATGTACCATTCTTATGAATTTATATATATATATATATATATA
>NC_069000.1:19154412-19157175 GCF_001194135.2 Octopus bimaculoides
CAAACACACACACATACAAACATACACACACACATACATATATATATACATATATACGACGGGCTTCTTTCAGTTTCCGTCTACTAAATCCACTCACAAGGCTTTGGTCGGCCCGAGGCTATAGTAGAAGACACTTGCCCAAGATGCCACGCAGTGGGACTGAACCCGGGACCATGTGGTTGGTAAGCTAGCTACTTACCACACATTTGATGTAAATGTACAGTATAGATACACACAATAAATATAATACACATGTATATGTGTGAATATATATATGTGTGTGTGTTAATACATATATATGCACACACACACACACACATATATATATGAACATCTCCTCTAATTGAATTTATAGTATATACATATATTTATTTGCATATATCATGTTTGTATTAGTATACATATTGTAAATATCAGTGCATATTGTTACATATACAGAGTATACAATGCATGGTGAACATGTATGCGTGCTCGCGCGCGTGAATGATTGTGTGTGTGCGTGAATGTTTCTAATTATAGATGAAAAAGAGACAGAAGTGAACATGGAGGAGGTCCACAAAATGTTAAGTTTATTAATGAGATAAACAGCGTTGAAAAAGGCGGAGAAGGCACAATGTGACTTTTGATCACGTGACAGGCTCAACCACTGCCGACGACACAACAGTCAATCAGTTTTCTCAGTTATCTTTCTCATTTTATATCTCTGTTTCATTTCTCGTCCACTCATTTTTTTTCTTTTTCTGCCTCCGCCTCTTCCTTCATCTTCTCTCTTTCTTTTTCTCTAACGTTATTTGTGTCACTTGCCCTTTTCATCTCTGCTCAATCAAGCTTAACTTGGGAGCAAAAAAAAAAAAAACCCCAAAAAAACACCACTTCTTCAATCGACTTCCTTGTTCATGCTCAATATATCATATCCTGCTCACAAGACTTTTTTTTTTCTTTCTTTCAACTTTTACTTCTCCTTGGGTAAGCTTTCTGTTTGTCCGCCCACCCCAATCTCTTTCTTTCACACACGCACACACACACATACACATACACACACACACCATATTTACTACACACCTTTCTATCAAAGTTAGTTTTCAAACATTTTATCATACACACAATCATTTTTACCTTTTATATCTTTCTCCACACATGCATTAGGACATCGAACCTTATTACCTCTTCCCTTTCCCATACACACACACACACACACACACACATACATCTATATATGTATATATATAAAAATTTTAATAACCAAGGTGATCGATCCATAAGGAGTTTACTATAGACCTTTGTGGACGAATTTTTGCTATTTTGGTAACGATTACATGTTTTATCTCACCAATACATTGTCTAGATATCATTATATGAACACATATATGTATATATATATATATATATACATATGTATGTCTATGTGCATATATATGCATGTGTGTGTGTGTGTGTGTTTTAATTATAGCAATCCTTTCTACTATAGGCACAAGGCCAGCAGTTTCGAGGGAGAGGTTAAATCCATTACATCGGCCCCAGTACTTAACGGTTAATTACTTTATCGAACCTGAAAGGTTGAAAGGCAAAGTCGACCTCGGCGAGATTTGAGCTCAGAACATGAAGCTGGACGAAATTCTGCTCAGCATTTTTGTACAGCAACAACAACGGTATTAATAATAATAATAATAATAGTAGTAGTAGTAGTAATAATAATAATAATAATAATAATCATAGTAGTAATAATAATAATAATAATAATCATAATCATAGTAGTAGTAGTAGTAGTAGTAGTAGTAGTAGTAGTAGTAGTAGAAGAAGAAGAAATCGACAAATGGATTATATAGTATATCTACAAATGTTTCATGAAGAGGGGTTTTTTGGGGGCGGGAGAGATGTAATATCGTATATAGCATCTATAAAATTATGCAACACGTTACATTGAAAGTCCCTAATCTTCAGGTTAAACCATAAATGTAGACAAGTAAATATTGATATGTCACTACGTTAAAGAACATTGCAACATATTTTACTAAAATATGTTACTACGTCCTTTGGGAGTTTACAGTATAATCTCTAAATGAAATATTTAAAAGTGTACCATATAGCTCATACGTCTGTCTTCATTATTACATTACGACACGCTTAAAGTTCCAGTCAGTTTTCGCCGATCAAAGCCTTCTGAGTGGATTTGGTAGTCGGAAACTGAAAGAAGCCCGTCGTGTAAATGTACATATGTATATATATACATACATAAATACATATGTATGTATGTATTTGTGCGTCTGTGTTTGTTCCCCCACCATTTCATTTAGAGAAAAGAGACCGGTGGAATAACTACTAGGCTTACAAAGAATAAATCCTGGTGTCGATTTGTTCGACTAAAGGCGGTGCTCCAGCATGGCCGCAGTCAGATGACTAAAACAAGTAAAAGAATATATATATACTCGTGATGGTATTTTAATAATACCATCCCTTCTGATATATATATATATATATATATATATATATATGATACAAATAATATGTGAGTATATGCATATATACGTACATGTATGTACATACCTACATCTACGTGTATATATAGATGCATATCTGGGTACAGGACGTCACAAAAAAAAAACGCGGACAAAATGAAAAACAAGAATATAAACAGAGCACGGAAAACAAACTTTTTTTCGGACAACGGTAGGAACACACAGGAAAACAGACAGGCCACATAGAGAACATTTATATATATATATAATATATGAGTAATACAAATAATATATATATATATATATA
>NC_069000.1:19159870-19164163 GCF_001194135.2 Octopus bimaculoides
TATATATATATATATATATATATGCATGCATATATGAGTACAGGACACTACCAACGGTTCAAACAGCATTAAACACGCAAACAACGAGAAAAAAATGGAGAACAGGACAAATAAACACAGAGAACGGACACTTCATCAGCTGTCGGCCGTCTATCTACTCCTCATTTCGAGCGTTAAACTAATACACCTGTTTGTTGTTTACACACCTGTCTTCGTCTTTTTTTTTTGTAAATTCCAACTATATATATATATGCATATATACATACATATATCTACATACTTACATATATACGCATATATACATGCATATATAGCTACAGGACGTCATAAAACGTAAACAACATGAAATACGAAAACATGAAATACGAAGACGAACTTTTGTATGCGAACAACGAAAGAAGCAAATGGAAAACAAGAAAGCAACATAAAAAAACGACAGTTCATCAGTTGTTGACTGTTTATTTACTCCACATTTCGAGCAATTCACGACAATATGTGCCTTCGAGAAAACAGTTGCTCCCGAACCAAAATGAAATTTGGCATTTGTGGAGGGTCAAAGTTGATAACAAAAACAGGACAAGGAAAACAAACAGGGAGGGCCGCTAAGCCATACGAGATAAAGAGGCAAACGCTGGGGGAACAATCTTTGACAGGAGATGAGACAGACAAGAATGCGTCTGGTCTGTGGGACTGACCGAAAGAAAAGAAAGCTAATCATGTTGGGAAAGAAAGATGGACGATGGTCGCATGTGAGCAACGAGAGAGTACAGGAGGAAGAGGGAGAGAAAGAGGGGGACAGATAGAAAACGGTGAAGGGGAGAAAAAAGAATTACAGAAAGGAAGAGAGAGAAAACGAAAGGGGAGAGAGAGTACAGGACAGAGTCGCATCAAAATTATTAAGATAAACTTACTTGGAAATATATATATATATATGGGAGAATTTACGAAGAAAACAACAGACGAAGACAGGTGGTGTAAACACAAATGGATATATATATATATATATATATATATATATATATTAATAATAATAATAAAGGAGTTACGACGCAAAAACGTATATATTCAAATGAACACACACATATATATATATATATATATATATATATATATATATATATATGGATCAGAACAGTTTGATTCAAATTCCGTGGTACTTCACGTTTCAAAGAGTGATGCTAATCTTCAACCATTGAAAATTTTAATAAACAAATTTCCAATGGTTGAGGATTAGCATCGCGCTTTGAAACGGAATTTGGATCAAATTTTTTTCATCCATACATGTAACTCCCAAGAAATGTGTTGAGTGCCTTTCTTTCTTTATAAATGACGGGAGAACTAGAATGATAATATTTATTCAATCATTGGAAATTTTTTTATTTATCTCACAACAATTGTTTCGCAACTTAAAACATGCAAAGATAATTTATTTTATTATATTTTATACGTAAATTGCTTACATATCCGTATTAATATAAACAATTTTAAAAATCCATACAGATATTAAGCTGTTTCTCTCGTCGTTTATCATTATTTAACGTCTCTTTTTCCATGCTGACATGGGTTAGACGGTTTGACAAGAACACACAAGTAAGTGGGTTCCACTAGGCTCTTTGTCTGCCTTGGCATGGCTCCTGCAGCTGGATACCCTTCTTAATGCCAACCACACAACAGAGTGTACTGTGTGCTTTTAAGCACACTTTGTTTATGTAAATATTATATAGATAGATAGACATACATGACATATTGGGGTGGTAGTTTGAATGTCTGAATGATTTATATGTTTTCGTATAGACACGTGGAAGTATCTGCTGTGTAAAATAAAGTGAAAGGTTACGATTTCAAACCTCTCTGTTGTGCATAGTTTACAGAGTCTTTTGTAAAACGAGGATGAAGAAGGAGAGTATTTTCCAGTATATATTTTAGGGAGTTCCATTTTTTTTTGTTTGTTTTTAGTGGCCGATGTGTTCTGATAGCTTGGCCTGATTTTCCTACTTGGCTTACAGAAGGAATAGACATATTTATAATATCTGATTTTAATTGTTTGATGTGAGCCGTATATATGTTAGCTTCGAGTATTTAATATAGACAGTGGCGGAATTGATTAGTTCTTTCTCTAGGTACTTTCCATCTAGATGTATGTATTCAAGTTTTTGAACTTAAATGATAACTAGTCACTATATTGTATGGAGAGTTTTTGTTTGCGTGCTATTCTCTATTGGAAGTTAATGTGGTGCAGTAAAATAATATATTTTTTTCATTTCAAAGTTCATGGTATTTGTGTGTGGGTGCAAAATATTTGTGCAAAACGTTAAAAATAGTTTAGCAACTGTTGTATTTGTTTGTAGGCTGAAGGCGAGTTGAATAAAATTATTTTTTCTTTCATGATAATGTCTAAGTTTGGTTTTCTGGTATGACTTTATCATTGAAACTTTTTCCGACAAGAGCTTCATTAATGGCGTGGGCTGCGTCATTGAGTATATTTTCCTTTGGAGGAAGTGTTGAAAGTCGAAATTTGATGTTCTACCATAAGTTCTTCATAATGTTCTGTAGATGGTTTGGCGATGTGCTGATGTGTTTTAGCCTTGCTGTGGGCTTCATGTTAATTTGAATTTTCTAGATTTAACGTAGTGTCTTGGAAGTTTACTTTTTTCAGGTCTGGACTGAATGTTATAGAGAAAACTAAATTTTCAAAGAAGAGGTGTAGGTTTTTCCAGAAATTCTCTATGAATAGGAGGTTTATTTTTCGTATAGGAACCCGTCGTCGCTGTAAACGCCGTTTGTTACTGCTGGGAATTTGTCATAGAGAGTTTTAGAAAGAATTGGCCGACCAAATCACACTCCAGTTTTCGGAGTCTTTTACATTTTTACTAATGTTGCAAGGTCCAGTATTGTTCTTTTTTTTATCTAGTTAGGTAGTAAAATAACAGATTTTCTCGTATATTGCTGAACGCATCAGAACTAAGTTATACGCACTCAAATCGAACTACCAACTATCTCCTAAATTGTACATTCTTGCCCGCATCTACTCGCTCTATTCTCGGCACTCTCTCATCTCTTTTGTGCGGTTCGCGATTGAACTGACTTGTATGTTGCTACTAAATTTTATGAAACAGTACTTACTCTCATCTCACTTCCTCACAACTTCTTGTTTAGATATTTGTGGCTGAAGTAATATGACTGCTACTTTTTATCAACACACAGTGTCAAAACTTTCCTGGCTTCTACTGTGTTACTACTTGGTGTGGATATTTTGTTTTTGTCTATCATTGCTATTATTGGGTTTAAGTACTAACGCCTAAGTTATAGTGCAGGAATCTTAATCAAGATAACTGGAAAGAACTCATTACGTGTAAATGATGATAGTACTGCCAAAAGTATTCGTAAAATGTAAACCTATGATTTGATGCGGGTTAAAAATTTGTATTGGAAGAAGAAAAAAACGAAAGAAACATTAAAGCTCGTATCGCCTGCATTCGAAGCAACAGAAGACAATGATAATAAATAATCAGTGACTCCGTACAAGGCAGGGACATTGTTTTGTTTATTTGTTGTTGTCTTCTTTACTTTTTCATTGATCTGGAGTGATCTTTAAAATGAAACGACTCTTGATCTATGTAAAAATCAGACGAGACATAATGCGCTGATAAATACGGTGGTTATTCAAGTGTAAGTTAGAAATTTGCATGACTATTCGTAGAAATTACATGGTACAACTTCTTATGTAAAACCTTTTTCTCACTAGTAAAGGTTGGTTTGAAAAATTTAAGATGCGCTTTAATTCGCACAGCATTATAATGACCGGTGAAGCTGTCAGTGATGCAGACTTTACTACTAATTATCCAGAGAAACTGAAGTGAAAGCACGTTATAAAAATAAAACTACTGAAAAATAATAATAATAATAATAATAATAATAACAACAACAACAACATCATCGAAAAATACCTTGGGAATGAGAACCCAGGTTCGAAATTTCCCCAAGACACCTGATGAAGGCTGGAGGTATATCATCTGAAATGTTGTGTTAACAACAAACAAGATGAGGACAAACATCCGTCAAATGTAAATAATGTACATAATTCCTCATCTCTTAAATACAGAACTGTAAAGATATATACACACACATACACACACGTATGTATATAAAGATATATATATCTGTATAAAGATAGATATTAAAGATATATACATATATATGTATATATATATAGATGTGTGTGTATGTATGTGTGTGTGTGTATATATATATATATATATATATATATATATATATATATATATATATATATAT
>NC_069000.1:19165089-19168851 GCF_001194135.2 Octopus bimaculoides
ATATACACATATGCATACATATATATATATATATACAATATTAAAATATAAAAGTAGTATTTCTCGTATAGAATACTGCGTTATTTACCATGAGGGGACCTCCTACACACACACACGCGCATACATACATACATACATACATACATACATACATACATACATACATAGAGAGAGAAAGAGACAGAGACAGACACACACACACACACACAGAGGGAGAGGCGGACAGACGGAGGGACAGTGCGTCAACAGGTGGGATCCAAAGATGCTGAACATGGAAAACATATCAGTGCTCAAATGATTAAAACTAACACTCCAAAGTCTTTACTGTGAACTTAGTCTGCGGACTAAAGGGTGACTATAAGAGTTTCCTTTATGGTTAATACATTTCGCTTCGCTGTTTATATCAACATATTTTATATGTATGTATGTATGTATGTATGTATGCTTATATGTAATGTATATTTATACACACACAGACACACGCGCGCTATTCTCTGTGTGTGTATATATCTTTATATATATTTACATATGTATGTATGTATGTATGTATATTAAGCCCAAAGCGTGTTTATTTATATTACTATCCATCAATCTATCTATCTATCTATATCAAAACATAGCAACAGGATATCCAGAGGTGATGCAGCACGATCGTTTCAAGCGACTCTATTTAATTGAACAATGCAATCATTACATCAGTTTAAATGCAGAGCTATCCTGCACGGATAATTCTGCACTAATTTTTGATACTTCAACTTAAGTACCTAATTCATCTGAGTCTCAATTATTTTGCTACACACACACACACACGCACACATACACACCCACACATATTCTTTTACTCTTTTACTTGTTTCAGACATTTGACTGCGGCCATGCTGGAGCACCGCCTTTATAGTCGAGCAAATCGACCCCAGAGCTTATTGTTTGTAAGCCTAGTACTTATTCTATCTGTCTGCTTTGCCGAACCGCTAAGTTACGGGACGCAAACACACCAACATCGGTTGTCAAGCGATGCTGGGGGGGGGGGGGCAAACAGACACATAAATATATACACACACATACATATATATATATACGTATATATACATATACGACGGGCTTCTTCCAGTTTCCGTCTACCAAATCCATTCACGCGGCTTTGGTCGGCCCGAGGCTACAGTAAAAGACACTTGCCCAAGTTGCCACGTAGTGTGACTGAACCATGTGGTTGGTAAACAAGCTGCTTACCACAGAGCCACTCCTGCGCCTATGGTGTGTTACGCTTACAGCACCTAGGTTTCCCAAGCGGTCACCCATCTAAGTACTCACTAGGCTCGACGTTGCTTAACTTCGGTGATCGGACGAGAACCGGTGCTCTCAACGTGATATATGTATGTATATATATGTATATATATATCTATACACATATATATATCTATACATATATATATCTATACACTCACACACGCACACACAACAACACGCACACACACACATGCACACATACGATGTGCTTCTTTCAGTTTATGTCTACTAAAGCCACTGAAGTCTTCGGTTGGCCCAAGGTTATATTAGAAGACACCTGTTGAAGGTATCACGCAGTAGGACTGAACCCAGAACCATGTAGCTGGGAAGCAAACTTCTTATCACGCAGCCACACCCCACCTCCACACACATATGGTAAGGACTCGTGGCCAAATGATGTGTGTTGTACATAAGATCACGTGATCGTGGTTTCGATTCCCAGATTTGGCAGAGCGTGGTGTTCTTCAGCAAAACACTTTATTTCAAATTGCTCTCCAATCATTTCGACATCTGACGTGTGGTACGCAGGCAGCGTCGATTATAAACACATAAATGTTTATATATTTATAGATGTTTCTAAGGTGGCCAGCCTTAGAATCTTTAGCATTTCGTCCGTCTTTACGAAATGCCTGTGTGGTTGACCTTGCCTTTCATCCTTTTGGGTCGATGAAAGAAGTAGCAGTTAAGCATTAGGAGAGATGTAATTTCAGGCCTTGTGCAGGATATCCATATGTATGTATACATATGTATGAAAGCAGTTATTACACACACACACACACAAACACATGTCTACAAACGTGCGTATGTATATATGTATATATATATACACACACACACATCTATCTATCTATCTATCTATCTGTCTGTCTGTGTGTCTGTCTATGTATCTGTCTCTCTAAACACACACATATTTAATATTTTATTTATTTATTTATTTATTTATTCATTCATTTATTTATTTATTTTACAGTAAGGCGTATGCATATGAAATAAAAACAAAAGCTGATAAGTATATTTTTCCAATCATCAAATGATATAGCAAATAAGTCAGTCGTCGAAATTGCTTCAATGAACAGAACTACTTCGTATAAACGTGTTAACTGTGAATATTAAGTTTTTTAAAATTATTAATATTACAAAACTAAATAATTTCAAAATCTCGATTTGAAGAAATGAATGATAAATAAATATATGAATAATTAAAGTGTTACTGATAATACTAGTAAGTGGAGAGCGGATTTAATACAAAATCATATCGCCATATTTGCAATCGTGATCATGGCAGGTTTAGAATAAGAATTCTTTTGTCTTTCATAAGTTTTGAAGTACTCTGAACACCGAAAAATTATATCCAGAAAGAGAGAAATCTACTGTAAATTTCAAATATTCTAATTTCTTCGAAATTATATTTACCATTATGCTATAATGATATTGACTTTTATTAAATAAGTTTTCAGTATTTTATATGCTAAAATATAACAAAGTTTAACGTGACTCAGACATTAGATAAAATTCGAACATGAGAAAAAGTGCGATATCAATAATAGCTTATTGAATTGTAATTAAATGGCATTATTTAGCTACATAGATACGAGATAATTCCACTCTTCGTTTGCCAGAGACGTGAAAGAAAATGAGCGTTTTATTTGAGCGATTATATGATAATTTTCTATAAAACTAAATGTAAATGTGCGATTTAACTTGGTATTATGCAACAAGTGGATGTAATCTCTTCATCACATAAGCCGCAGTTTATAAACTTCACAAAAGTTGGTGTAATTAAAAAAAGAGTAGTTCTTATGTTTATTTATAGTCAGCAGGGAACATGTTGTGCATGACCTTTTATAAGCTTTCCGAGACTGATGGGAAAAAGAATGTTTATCCTCAAACGGGAGACCTGGCCCAAATTTTTGCAACAGAATGGGTTCCGCTAAAATCATCCAAGGTGTCGGGTGGTGGTCAGTTTTACATACAAGTTAAAATATAGGGATAAAAAGGATGTTGCAAAAGTAGTCATTGAAAACTTGGGGAAGAAAAAATAGATAAAAATAACAACATATACAAATATATACACGATTTTGTACTGTGACATAACCAGCACTTTATATATATATATATATGGTGCACCAGCATGACCGCAGCCACTTGGCTGAAACACATAAATAAATAAATAAATATATATATACTAGCAGCTAAACCCGGTTTCACCCGGTTTGTTTGGATGATGTGGCTGTGATTGTTTTTGGTTAGGCATAATCTATAACAGCGTTTTTCAACCTGATCATTTCGTGTCCCGTTTCGATTGGAGCCTCAGAAAATGGCTTCAGGAGTTGTGAAGAAAGAATTTGTACGTAGTCTGTTTTTGAGAGCTATTCTATTGGACGTCTGTCTAATCATTAAAAAAATTATTTAATTATGAACATAGAAAGAAATTATACATTAATCGCAATTTTTGTAAGCAGTTTTATCCGTAAA
>NC_069000.1:19168992-19170051 GCF_001194135.2 Octopus bimaculoides
GTCAGAGAGAGAGAGAGAAAGAGAGAGAGAGAGAGAGAGAGAGAGAGAGAGAAAGCAACTGGTGTTAATGGCAGAATAACATTTGAAATGCAAATCTGTGAATGAAAAATAAGTTCAGACCTCTACATGGTAGGTAGACCTGGTAGAAATAGCAGCCAAATCTCCCTCAAAACACCCTACTGTATTAATGCAAGAATTCTGCGTATTATGTTAAGAAGTTGACGTTAAGAATTGTTTTAACAGAAAATTAAGCTGTAAGAATGAACGGGAAAATTGTGTGTAAGAATTAATAGCAGACGTATCCAACTTAAGAAAAGTGAAGTATGGAAAAAGTAATTGTTATACGCTTATAGAAAAACAATTTATATTATAGAAATTGATACATACTTGTTGAAGATTAAAATGAGCTATTGTTCTCGGCGCGTGTATAATTATAGAGAAACTGAAAGACATGAAATGTCCGTTTGTGTGTGTATTTTTGGCGGGATTTTTGCATTTAGCAGGAGTTGGTTTGTTTTATCTGTCGATCAATGGCCAGACAAGTGGAAAGGGAAGGCGATCTTTTGAAGTGGGCGTCGAATGAAGACACATGGCGAGTTTTATGACTGAACTTCTTTTGAAGTTGTGGTGAGAGGGGAGAATTGATGTGCGTGCGTATGTCTGTGTGTTTGTGAGTGTCTATGTTTGATGGGGTGTGCGTGACAGAGAGAGTAATGTTGATGGTGCATGTGTCTATGAGAGAGAGAGAGAGAGAGAGAGAGAGAAAGAAAGAAAGTGAGAGAGAGAGAGAGAAAGAAAGTGAGAGAAAGAGAAAGAAAGAAAGCGAGAGAGAGATAAATGAAAGTTATCATTCAGTTTATTTATTTATTATGTATATATGTATGAATGGCTTCAGTGACACACACTCACACACGCACGCAGGTTGTCTTAATCGATTTTCTCTGTAAGTATGGGGGCTAGGAAAAAATAGAAAGCGCGTTCCAATCTATGCACTCGTCTCCACATGTGTGCCTTTTTCACGTGAATCCACTCAGCCGTGAACCTCAAGACAAGAAAGAA
>NC_069000.1:19170327-19173328 GCF_001194135.2 Octopus bimaculoides
AGAAAGTCAGTTTCTTAAGAAATGAAAATTAATATGTGAACTTAAATTGAAAATGGAAAAGAGCTGAACGAAACATCAAAATATATGGCGCAACTGTTTGAAACATTAAGATGAATGACAGAACAGAAGCCGAACTAGCATGTTCGTTCCATCTTCAGTAACAGTTACATACGCTGTATACACTTCATAGAAACAACAGGAAAAAACTGTATTTAAGGGATAGGAGATAAAAAACACACACACACATGACGTGCTTCTTTTAATTTCCATCAACCAAATCCATTCACGAGGCTTAATCAGCCCAGAGCGAGAGCACAAAGACACTTGCTCAAGGTGCCATGCAATAGGACTGAACCCGGAAACATATGGTTGGATAGCAAATTTCTTAACACAGAGCAACACCTGCGCCAGAATTTTCCCTTTTAGTTTTTTGCTTTTTTTTTTGTTTTTTTGTTTTTTGTTATTTTGGATTTTGTCAATTATTTACGATATTGAATAATCGAGTTTCAAAGTGCCAAGAAAGTCAGTTTCTTAAGAAATGAAAATTAATATGTGAACTTAAATTGAAAATGGAAAAGAGCTGAACGAAACATCAAAATATATGGCGCAACTGTTTGAAACATTAAGATGAATGACAGAACAGAAGCCGAACTAGCATGTTCGTTCCATCTTCAGTAACAGTTACATACGCTGTATACACTTCATAGAAACAACAGGAAAAAACTGTATTTAAGGGATAGGAGATAAAAAACACACACACACATGTATGTATATATATTTAAGGTATGTGTGTGCGTGCTTGCGTATGTATGTATGTATGTAATTTGTGCCGTGCTGTATACAAAACACGACTCTTTGCCAATGTTCTTTTATATTTTGACAGATAGCCGCCGTGAAAGTGAAATAATTTTCGATATCTTTTTAGCCATCGTTATATAGCAGAGAGAGAAACTATACACTGAAACAAAAGTGGAAATAAGTACGTTTTATGTCCATTTTGTTGTTTTAAGTCTATGAGTAATTTGTGTGTGTGTGTGTGTGTGTCCATGCGCGCGTGTGTGTGCGTGTCTGTGTGTAGATGCGTATGCGTATGGATCGCTTACTACCTAACTGGATAAATAAATCGATAAATAGATATATTGATAGACAGATAAAAGTTTTAAATATCTGAAACACACACACTGTGTGTGTGTGTGTGTGTGTGTGTGTGTGTGTGTGTGCGTGCGTGCGAATGTTTGAATTATGTATTTATAAATATATCTTTTCATTTGTTTCAGCCAGTAAGGTGTGTGTGCCGCATGGGTCACTGCCGCTGGATAATATTCATATATGTCTGTATGCATGCATAATATTTAAATTTTACATATTTCTATATACATAAACGTTTAGATATATATATATCTACGAATGTGTGTGAAATCTATGTATAAACATATTTATATATCGGTATTAATACATTTGTATGTTTGTATCTATATCTATCTGTCTGTCTGTTTGTATGTATGTATGTTTGTATATATGTCATCATACACTGGAAATGCTTCTGCTAATTGGTATCCATCAGAAATTCCATAGTTTCGTAGAGTTTGTATAAATAGATAAATGATAATTTTAGTCTTCATTTTGCCCTTTCTCACTTATAACCTGATCATGAAAATTGACAGCCCTCTTTTTTTATTGTCCAAGTGTGACTGTGTGGTAGGACACTTGCTTCCCAACCATATATCTCCCGGTTCAGTCGCTCTGCGTGGCACCTTGGGCAAGTATCTTCTAATATAGTCCCACACCGAATAAAGCCTTGAGTAGATTTAGTTGATGGAAACTGAAAGCAACTCATCGTACAGTATGTACGTACCTGTATGTACATATGTGTGTGTGTGTGTTTGTGCTTCTTTGGAGGTGGCGCCATTGGCCACTGTCGCCTCACTTCTATCTTTTAAGATGTCATGTAGTCACTCGTCGATTTTTCTTTGACAAAATCATGCAGCTTATGGCATATCATATCGTGGTCGACTTGATGAAAAGCTTTTGCTAAGTCGAGATATTTCACATCTACATTTGAGTTGTTGAGCAGCTGTTTAAACACCCAGTCGTTGTGCAGTAAGACCTCGGGCGCTTCTGCTTGGTCGAAAACTATGCTGGGTGTCAGTCATCAAGGGATGCAATTTGTTCCCTTCTGACTATTCGTCCGGCTACTTTGCTGATGTGTGAAGTTAGAGAGATAAGCCTATAGTTTTTAGTATCTGCTCTGCTTCCTCCTTTATGGATTGGGCATATTATTCCCTTCTTCATTTTTCCTGGGAGCTTACGACTTGCAAGGAAGCTTTGAAAAAGAAGCTGCAGTGGTTTTGCGAGAGCTCGTTCGCATAATTTGAGAAAGATTGCTGGGAATCCATCAGACCCAGAAGCTGAATTTGCGTCTGCTTCATCTATTGCCAATATTACATCTTGTTTGATATCGATGTAATCAATTATTACTGCCTCCCTGGTTACAGGTATAGTGGCAAAGAACTCTGCTGCTTTGTTCACTTGCCTGTGGTCTATCGTCTTAGTGAAAACACTTTTGAACTGTTCCTTCAGTATTGCACTTATCCTCCTTGAGTTTCTCCTAAGGGAGCCATACTTTCGTAGGAGGGGCCCTATCTTGTAACGTGTTGAGGTTGTATCTTTGGCAAAATTAGAGAAAATTAAAGGGTCTGACTTCATATTTTTATAACCCGGGTTTCTTTATCTGCTCTCTCTTTCATGGGATTGTTGTCATCAGATTTGTTTTCAGGTGGGACTTTTCACAACTTTCGAGATGTGTTTAGGCGATTTTCTACCTTTCTCCGTCGTCTCATAAGAATGTTCCTCTTCCTGACGTATTGTTCGAGTTTAATCTATCTATCAATCTCTCTCTCTCACTCTCTGTCTGTCTTGTCTGTCTGTCTGTCCGTCTGTATCTATCTATCTAGCATATCTCTCTCTCTCTCTCTCTCTCTCTCTCTCTCTCTCTCTCTCT
>NC_069000.1:19173449-19176862 GCF_001194135.2 Octopus bimaculoides
TATATATATATATGTGTGTGTGTGTGTGTGTACTCTTTTCATATGTACATAGATGCACATATATTTCCATATACACAGACTATATATATATAGTCTCGCTCTCACCCACTTTCTCTTTGTGCATATCATTATATTATATACACATATACATGTGTGTATGTATGTGTTATATGGATTATATATGTATGTATCTATATACATACATACATACATACATACATACATATATATATATATAAGGTTGCAGCATGGCCGCAGTCCAATGACTGTAACAAGTAAAAGATAAAAAGATATATATATATATATATATTTATATACCGGAGTAAGCACATAAAATGCCCAACAAGGTGGAAAAAAGAGTACTCAAATACCAGAGGTAGAGTAATATGCTTTATTTAAAAGCAGCAGAAATATAACAAAAGACTGTTACTCGGAGTTTCACGTTCCCGTTCATCGGACAGTTTTGTTAGAAATCTAACAAAACTGTCCGAGGAACGGGAACGGGAAACTTCGAGTAACAGTCTTTTGTTATATTTCTGCTGCTTTTAAATAAAGTATATATATATATATATATATATATATATGCATCCATCACTTTATATCCCGCACACATATACGCAAATATCACATATTATATGCTCATACTTTAGGTTTATTTATGTTTTCCTATCTACTTATATGAGAGATTATGTGATTGGGAGGTTGAGGTGCATTGATGAGAGTTAGAACGATAAAGAGAGGAAGTTGATAGTAGAAATATGTAAGAGCGAGATTTTTAAAATCGAAGTGAGAGCTATGGAAAACTAATTAGATTCAGAATTTTGATAATCACATAAGTCTATGACGGTTATTTATCAAGCAAACAAATATTTTAATGAAATTGTGCCTTCGCTTTTAAGACGAGTGTTTGTGTGTAAATATGCTTATGCCTGCATTTGCGTATATCTGCGTGTTTGTATATATGCGTTTAAGGGCATTGTATACATGTGCATCATGGGAGGGTTATATATGTATATGGTTATAGATTAAAATATACTGTATTTATATGTAGTAAAGAAACGAAGTTAAACGGTATTGCATTCTTTAATCAATGACGATCATTTCGATAATCACTTGTCTATATTTTTATCAATCAGCATGATGAGTTATACATATATAAAAATCATGTGAAGTCATCGCATATTAAATGACAGTTCTACAAGCTATTTCTTCCAACTGGTTACAAAGGTAATATTTAAAAATGATACTGGTTTACATATAAGAATATTTTTTATTAAATATAATAAACGAGAAAGGAAGATAGGAAACAGAATAATAAATTATAAACAGCAGGTTGTTACAATGTCAGAAATTCACTCAAGTGGAGAGACTATAGAGACAGGTTGTCTTTTAATTACCCTGTGTTCTATCATTTGCAAACAACAGGGCCACGAATATTGACATGTTGGGAACCTTCTAATTTATTGTATTTTTATACTAAAGATAGAGAGATAAGAAGTTAGGAGTGAAAAGGAAAATGTTCAAAGAAGCGGCAGTTTACTACTATATATTCTCAGAATATAAAGAAAATATATCATGATAAAGATAAGTTTAAAAAGTAATGATAACAAGGAGCTAAAATAAAAGTACAGGATATAGTTTGAGATTGATATGAGTATTGTTGGAGAGGATAAGATCATTTACAATTGGACTAAGTAAATAGATTGAGTAGTCATGTAAGAAATTATCTAAGTGGGATGTTTCGTGATGTGGAATATAATATACAAATTCACCTGTGATAAATCTGAAACCGAGACGATGAATAAGAAGGGTATCCTTAAAATTATTTAATTCAGTTAGTCAATCAGAATTTTTAAGAATGTTTGACTGAATTTATAGGAACACGAGATCAATGAGTTGTTACGCTTATTCATTAAATAGACTTTTAGGACCTCTGATGCATCCATAGAACTCAATTTACAGCTACCCTCGCTTCAATGGGTACAAATTCAGTACGTATTATTGTCCATGGTACCGAGTAACTAATATTCTTCGTTTTGAGGTTGCAAATAAAGTTAGCGAGCGAAGTACTAAGTGCTTTTCTTTTATTTTTAAAGGAATGTATATGATTATATAATCTAAATTTAAATTTGGATGCAATGGTACCAATATAGTTATGTACCTTATCTGGTATCGTAACTGAAGATTCATGTACTGCATTAGTTTTAAGATATTGGCTATTTAAAGGGCATTTATCAGGATTCCTTAAGTTACACGTGCTATATGAGAAAATACAGAAGAGTTATTATTTACTGTATCACTATTATTACTATTATTAGAAGGGGACGTAATTGTCAAAATATTTATTGTATTGAGACATAATATTCACAGAAGGCAGAAAGTGCTTCCATGTTAGAATTTCATTTTTTATTCTTAATTGCTGCTATATTATCGGCTAAATAATATAGTGTGGTGAGGTGGAGTACGTAAATTTCACTGTATGTCGATTAAAGATTCTTTATCTATTACAGAGGAAGTGAAGTACTTGTTCAATGCCTTAAAAAATTCCTGTTTATCTGAAACTACATGAATTCTGAAAAGGGGGCGTTGAATCCCTATATTTTTATTTCGAATCTGGTACTTAGTCTATCGGTTTCTTTTGCCGGATCTCTAAATTACGGGGACATAAACAGACCAACACCAGTTGTCATGCAGTGATGGTGACAAACAAAGATACAAACACACATATATACGACGGGCTTTCCGTCTACTCATTTCACTCATAAGGTTATGCTCGATGTGAGAATATAGCATATACACTAGCCTAAGATGTCACACAGTGGGACTGAACCTAGAACCATGTGGTTGGGAAGCAAGCTTCTTACCACCCAGTCACACCTGCGCCTACGATATATATATATATATATATATATATATGCATGTAGCTTGTCGAAGCTGCATCCTTCAGGTAAAAGTTTAATAAATATTCACTGAATAAATCTTCAGTTTAAGATAAAGATGAACATTAATATATATATATATAGTGAGAATTTGCAAAAAAACACAAAAGACGAAGACGGGTGTGTACACAACAAACAGATGTTTTAGTTTAACGCTCGGGAAGTGAGAAAGTCTTTTAAGTTTCGAGCCTACGCTCTTAAACAGAAAGGAACACAGAAATAAACAGGGAGAGAAAATAAAAAAAAGGTTTAGTGGCTAGCGATCTATCATGGCGAATGCTGGACAGAGGGGTCACACAGGAGAGCTAGGAAGAAGGGGAGAGAATAAAGTATTGATGATGCCAAAACGAAGGTGCGCGTGCGTTTGTATGTAAGAGTATGTATGTGCGTGTGGATGGGCGCTGGTGACCTTGGCGTGTGTGCATGTGTAGGTGTGTGGATGATGGTGTGGGTGCTGGGAAGTGGTCAGTGCAA
>NC_069000.1:19178319-19183230 GCF_001194135.2 Octopus bimaculoides
AGAAGGAGTCTATAAATATATATATATATATATATATATATATATATATATATGGGAGAATTTACGAAAAAAAAAACGTCTTTATCTAAAGTTGAAAATTGAAATGATTTAGCATTAAACTGAAGATTTATTCAGTGAATGTTTATTAAACTTTTAGCTGAGGGATGACAGTGACTTCACAGCTTCGACAAGCTACATGCGAGCCGTAACAATATAGAAGTGCATGAATTAAATTATACGCCTATTGCAAAAAGAAAAAAAAACACATCTATCTACGTACCCTGTCATATTTAATATATCAATGGCAAATAGTGCATCACTAATCATTAATTATTCATTGCTACATTGCATACCTGTAACTGTAGAGTAGCTAATGAATGACCCCTTTATAGGAACCGCTTTACTCATAGCTATATTAAATATTTATAGACGCTTCTATCTTGAAAAATAGGTATTCAATGCATAAACATTCATTCGCTAAAATAAACTGATTCACTCGACACCATTAACAGATCACATTTGGAGTTTGAAATCAAAAGGTATTGATTTTAAACTCGAGTGGAGTGTCATAGGTACTGCACCACTATATGGAGATGAATGACATATATTTCGACTGTGCACAGATAAAGATACTGTGATATTATTAGCAGACGATAATCTTTTAAAGAAACGAAATTTTCAAAATTTTCAAGGCCTACAAGCATTAGACATAATAAGAAAATGAACGTTACTCAATCTAGTAGTATTTCAAATAATATTGTATATTTTTCATTAAGAGCTCTCTCCTGAATATTCACCTGGTGTATTCTTTCTTATTATCACTCAGTCCTTATATTTATTTGCTTCAAAAACTTTTTACAAACTTCATTTATCCTACACATACTTAACGTAAATTATTTATCTAATTACTAATAATAATATAAATAGTACAAACCCATAAAATATTAAATATTATATTCAGCTTTAAACTTTTATTATATACATACATGTATGTGCGATGTGTGTGTATGTGAGTGAGTGAGTGAGTGAGTGTGTGTGTGTGTTTGTTTGTGTGTATGTGTATGTCTATTTCTATATACGGAATATTTGCATATGATTATCCTCTGCATATATATACATTAACGGCGGTATTCGTCCTATGATAATATCTCTTATTATCTCAGTGTTCAAAAACACAAATACACATAAGTAGCAGACAAGTAGCCGTGGTAGCTTTCAGTGTTATATCTGCATTAAGTATGATATACAGTTTGCTACCTTACACATACTCATATTTCATATATTATATTTATAAAACGATATATACATATATATGAAATAATAAAGTGGTAGAATCAGTCAAGTGATAGTGGTAAAACGTAGTCGGTTAATCTTTAGCCACAACTCGGCTCCTATAAAAAATACAGATGACTTGATCGTTGATCAATAATATTTATTAATCACTACATCAAATACAATTCATCTCATATCGAGATTAGACAGAAAATTCCGATAAGGTGACAGGTGCTATACAACTGCATCTTTAAAGCAACAAAATTGCTTATTATGCGATAATCAAATTTGTACACAAAAGGGATGGAACAAGTAGTTCACTATTACAGCTATTTCAAAAGCACATTTGGTGCATCCTACGTAGCATTACAAATGTGTCGTAGCTGTCTGGAATACTTTTTTTTTATCAGGTCGCTGTAATAGAGAATGCAAAGAAAAGCTGGGATAGCAGAAAGAATTAAAAAAAGATGTGAGTGAAGGTTGGAATCGGTAAAGAAACGATTGCGTGTACTATTCACCGATTACCATAGCAAGATAGATAGAGATGTAGTTTCATTTCGTTATCAGCATACTCAAATTATTGTAATGGCTGCAGTAGATTATAATTTCATTAAAATATGTGTGGCGTCAATAATGGGCAACCGGAGCGATAGAAGCTGTGATGTTTATTGCTTAGGGTAAATAAATATGAGTAATAAAAGCTCATATGGGGGGAAAACAGGGAAGAGGAAAAAAGGAGATAGTGAAAAAGGAAAATAAGTTCAAAGTAAGGTAACGGTAGTCGGTTACTTGAGTAGGGCACGCTGTTGGCTCTTTCTCCGATTCCAAACTCCACTCTCTGTTTTTAAAATTCTTTTTGTTAGCCTGGCTTTCTTTTACATTTTTCATTACGGTAAACTATTTTCAACTAAGCGGTCGTATGTACCTGATGAAAAAGTACATAAGACGGGTACAAGACATTCGTAATGTTACGTAAGATGCACCCGATGTGCTTTTGAAACAGCTGTAGTACTCGACTACCTCTTCCATCTCTTTTATTTACAGATTACATATGTGTGTGTGTGTGTGTGTGTGTGTGTGTGTGCGCATGTATATATATAAACATACATACATGTATACATATATTACGCGCACACGAACATAAATGTTACTCTGTGTGTGTGTGTGTGTGTGTGCGTGCGTGCATATGTGTGTGTGTGTATATATACACTATGTGTATGCATGTGCTTATTCCATGAGTGCATGCGAGTGTGGGTAGTAGGGACGCGTGTGTGCATGCATGTTTACTTAAATGTGTATGTGTGTGAATCTCACTATGTGTCGTGTATGTGTGTACGTTTGACCGGCTGCGTGCTAATTACTCTACCGTTCCAGTTGTTATAACAGCTGTGCTTCCTAACAGTAGCAAAGTAAGCAGAATTGACCTCATTTTTTTTCTCTCTCAACCTCTTCTCACCGTCTTCCACTCACTATTCTTGCTATATTCAGTTTTTATTGTTTTAGTTTTGATAATTTGGCTGTCTTATGTCTGCGGGTTTGTGATTGGAGTATATTTGTTTCAGTCATTAGACTATGGCTATGCCAGGGCACCGCTTTCAGGAGTATTGCCGATTATATCGGACACGGTACTTGTTTAGTACTCACTCGCTTCACAAACACCAAGTCATCGTCGGCTAAATGACGTTAACTGCCGCGGAACAGAATTTACAAGATATCTTTGTCGACACACTAATAATTCGATCCCACATCGTATACATACATGCATTCATACATCATATATAAATCCACCCATCCATATACATATGAATGTATGTGTGTGTGTGTGTGTATATGCATGTGTGCGCACGTGTATATTTGTGTATGTCGGCTTTAAGTGAAACGACGTAAAGCAAAGTCAATTTTCTCTTCGTTTTGATGACATAAACAGGAGTTACATTTCCACCATATATTTCTAGTCACAATAACTATTTCTAAATTAAAACCCAGAACACTTCTAATATTAAAACATTGATATATGTTTGTGTGTTATAAATATATTAAAGATAAATAAAAAAAAAAAACAATAAGAATTGTTAACTTGAAGAATGCGTCCATAGTTTGTCATACATTATTTCTCTTTTCTTCGTATAATTTTTGTAACAATTGTATCGAATCATCAATCAGCCCTCTCTCTCTCCCTCCCCTCTCTCTCTCCCTCCCCTCTCTCTCTCTCACTCCCTCCCTATCTAAGGATATCTCTCGGTAAAGATGGACATAGCTTTATCAAAATGCTGTAAAGCTTCAAGACGGATCTTTAGTTGTTCAAATTCGTAGTTGTTTGGCATTCTCACTCTTGTCACCTTCTTCAGTTTGGTGCTGTTCCATCTCCACGACATCCTCATTAGATATCTCTTTATCACGTGACTCAAGTAATTCCTCAATATCTTGATTTATTTCATTAAATCCGACCTGCTATGCAATTTCAGTAATCTCCTATTGAACATTTTTATTGACTCTTTGTCACTCGGGAAGTCTGCAATGCAATTTGGATAGATTTTACCATAGACAAATTTCATTGTGGCTGTTTTCACTTCTCGCCATATCACTGTCAAATTTTCAATGGTATTCATAATATGGTAACCCCGTCAAAATTCTTTTACTGGTAGTTTAATTTTTCTATCTAAAATCTTAAGTACTTGCTTAAAGGTGCACCGCAAATAGTAGGCTCTGAATGTAGCAATAACCCCTTAACTCTTTACGTCTAAACACAATCAGCCAGGTTGATTCATAAGTTGAACCATTATCTTTCAGTTCATCCAGATTAGATAGCATTGTTTGCAAGAAGCAAGGTCTTATTTTCAAGGATCTTCGTCTGACAGTATTCTTTGACAGTTGGACCAAAACATTAAGTAAACCAATTTGGAACACTGTTCTGGTGATCTACTCCTTTTCATTTGATTGGCATAAATTTAGAAGCTGAGATTTAGAGAATGATAAACAACAAGAAGCTTCAACTTTAGATCTCCTGAAGCATTCTCACCACGCGATCTTTGGCAGCCTTGAAACTAGGTACAAATCTTTCTTCTTTAGAAATCTAAGTTCGTTTTGGCATTTGCTTCCAAATAAACCTGTCCCGTAAACGTTAAAAATTGGGTGTAGTGAGTATCCTCTTTAATAATATTTTCCAGTAAAGTTGGAAAAGTAACTGCTGTTTTCTGTCGGCTTTTAAGAATTCCCCTGTTATCTGTATATGATGAAATTTTACACGATTTGTTAAACGTCCCAATCAACGACAGCATACCATGACGTTTTCACATTAAGAAACCCTGTGCATTTTTTAAATAATCATATAAACTTACGGAGATGTACGTGCATAGCAAGTGACCTGATCCGAAATCGTGTACTGGAATGAAAACAATTGCAGCGTGGAAGGTGTTTATAAGCCATTTAAAATAACACATAAAGACTGTTAGATTCACTTCAACATTTAAATTTAATTTGTCAAAATATTTTCGTCGCTTTGAGACCGCGACCTGTTCACTGACAAAATTCTATGCTGCATTTTTCATTTGTAATGTGTTCTCTATCCATGTTTGAAAGTCTTTCCATATGTTGGTTTTCATATCTAATGTACCATTCAACGGTGTTACACTGAGTACG
>NC_069000.1:19184272-19191084 GCF_001194135.2 Octopus bimaculoides
ATAAATAATATATAATTATATGCATGTATCCATACATATATGTACATACCGACATCTATATGTATACATACAAGCATATATGGGTACAGGACATCACAAAAAAACGTTAAACACAATGAGAAACGAAAACAAAGACGAGGACAGAAGACGGAACTGTTTTTTCGAACAACGAAAAAAAACAGAGAAATGAGACATGCAACATAAAGAATATTACCCATCTTCAGTTGTCTCTTCTCCACTACTCCGCGTTTCGAAGGCAATATATGTGTGTGTGTGTGTGTGTATTTTGTATAGCCCCAGATTTGAAGACCAGAGTACACTGTAGACGTGGTGTTAGAAGAGAGAGAGAGAGAGCAAGAGACGGGGGGGGCGGGGCGAGAAAGGCACGTATTTGTATGCGGTGACAGTTTTTGAGTAGGTTTACCGTGTATGGATCTTGATGAAAAGCATATTTGTATGCATTCATAGTTTTGAATTCCCATGGATACAAATTCATAGTACCAACTACCTGTCAAGTTATTTTGCGCTCTGTGAACTAAAATTGTATTGCCTTGGTTCACGTGCATTAATCAAAAATATTCCCCCATCAAAGCTCTCTGTAAGTTATTTTCCATTACTTTTCTGAAATCCTTATTATTTTTAGGTGATTTTTCTGTTCTGCCCGTCACTGAGCCAATTTGTATGACAACCACTTGTAATGTCAGCAACAGCTATTATTGTAGGGCTAAACGTCTTTAGTTCAACAGCGGATGATCAGGTGATGAATAGCCGAAATACTTCGGTGTCTATTTCGGGAAGTAAGTTATGGTAAATATTCCAAATTTTCTGTATGTAGTATATGTGAGGTTCATTCTTGTTCGGTTAATTCACAGTCATAAAGTGAATGTATTGACTACATGCTGAGTCATTGTGCACTCTCAATGTTTCGGTTCAGATATCAGGAACTGCATTGTACGATATATCCGTTAAGACGGTAGGATGAAGTTTGAGGGAGTTTCGCTGCTATTTCTGCAGATGTAACGATAATAATGTAGAAACTCAAGAAGAGCCGACAGAGATAGGCATCATTTTACATAGGGAAAAATATTGTCCAACCACCATATTGCTGGTAGAACTTTCGTCTGCTTGAAAACGCCTCCCCACCCTTCTCCTTCTCGATTGCAGTAGGTTTTGAACTCAAGGAGAAAAAGCACTTCAGAATTTATATTATCGTTTTTATACTATCTAAAGATACGTAGACTCATATTTTTTTACTGATCAGAGAACTGAAGTTTTGATTTTAATAAAAATGTCGTTACAGCTGCTGCTGATAACGATCATGGTGCAGTGGTAATAATATAATGATGGTAGTTTACACACACACACACACACACACACACACACACACACACACACACATATATATATATTTCATTAAAGTTCATATTTATAACAGAGAGAAAATGTGAGAGGGAAAAGATTCATGCTTTCTTGGTACATTCTATGATGACTAAATGTATAAATACCTTTCAGATAATTTTTTATGGTAATAATGAACTGAATTAATAAAAAATTATCTCAACTAGCATAAAACAAAATGACAAAAATAGTAACAATTATTAAATGTTATAATTAGCTTTATGGCTGATGTTTCGCGAATATTATCTAATAGCTATATCGACCATCTGCCGGTATAATTTTATATTACTTTTTTTTAATGATAATTACAAGAAGGATATCTGTGAGTCTGAGATATAAATATGCAGGCTATATATTTTCACATGAGTTCTGTTAAAGGAAGTAGAAAAAAAGCCACAGCTGGTCATAGGAGCAGAGTAGTAGGCAACCAGCTAAAAGATTTGTGATCCGTGAATAACATTCTTATCTTTTATAAGAAAATAGAAAGTTGAGAAGGAAGATGTCTGCTGTAAATTAGAGACCACATTTCGATTAGCGTCCTTTGTCTAGTTTTCGTCAACAAATCAACCTACTCTGTGTTTTATTTTCAACTTGATTTTTGCCAACACAACGCTTCTTTTCTTCTTAAGACACCTACCTTTCTTATCACGGTACAAATTTATTTAATCTTATGAATTTTATTTATTTATTTCACAGACACACATCATCACTAATTTCTAACCTATTAATTTTGGCTACTATCCTTTAACTCTCCGATGTTCAGAGTATTAGCTTTCACATCTGTTATGTGTAGAGTACCCCACTCAGACATCTGTATACTGTACAATCTTCTAGATTGTCGAAATCGAATCATCTCCGATAATGGACAGCACAAACCGAAAGGCAGAAAACATTACCTCACTCCACTGACTCCGCTAAAAGAAAGTAAACCACTAATTAGGCCCATTGCGATCAAAATGTCAAATGAAGCTTTTCAGGAATACATGTTCAATAAGAAGCAAAACAAATGTAGTTATGAGTAAGTATTACTGGGTAGAAACAGTCTCCCGCTGTAGGCAATGACAATACGTGAGATTTACGAGTGTTATGTTGGCTTGCAGTATAGCTTGAAGAAAGGTTGTGAGAAATCATTATCTTAATCACTAATATTCTAATCATCATTTATCTTCTCCGTCAGCATAATTGTTGTTTTTATTATTCGAATTCTAAGTTAAAACCAACTCACTTCATTTACACTGCAAGTAAAGAAATGAAAATCGCTATTTCTCACTTTTTCTTTTTAACTTCAAAGGCGTTATTTTTTTTCCAGGAATTACGACAGAGTTGGAAAATTGCATGAACGAAAAACCAAAACAGTAAACCCACACACCTGAAACTGATCTTCCTATCAAATGTATTAATATTGTACAATTTAACTTCTTCAAAGAGTATACCATTTCTTTCTCTTCGTATCGTAAGCCTGATCTCTATATTTACTTCTTTCACCTCTCTTTCTCTCTTCCTCACTATCTATTTCACTCCATACATTGTATGATATATTCTTTATATAATACGTATACATCACATATCACCTTCTATTGATTACATTTACTGATAGAATATATATGTATAATATCATATAACATATTTGAGTAGAATATAGTGTATTTGACATATATGTCATAACATGATAAATATATGACATAAATCGTGTATTTCTATACATTTTATTCATTTATTTATTCTAATTTCATTTATATATTTATTATAATTTTTATTGTGTCGTACGTATCTACTTCCAGAATTTAAGTATCTGAGCTCAACACCAACTGAATCCAACTTTACTTAACATCCTTCTGTGATGACCTAAACAGTAAGTACGGATTACAAATATCAGAAGGTTCTACACTTAACTAAGCAATTCATACAAGAAAACGGCTGGAAAATTATAATTCCTGTATAATAAACATACTCTAGCTACACAATTCTGATTTTCTTACTATTTTATCTCAAAGACTAGAATTAATGAAAGCTGTTATAGTATTCATGTCTTTCCCGAAAGCATTGTCTGCGTTAGAATTGAGGGCAGAGGAACAGGAAAGGAATGTCTACCCTTAATATTGTAAGATTTCAATCACATTTTACCTCTCCCCACCCTGTATGTGTGTGTGTGTGTAGTGTATGTGTGTGTGTGTGTAGTGTATGTGTGTGTGGTGTATATCTGTGTGTGTGTGATGTATCTAGGTGTGTGTGGTGTATATAGGTGTGTCTATATATATATTTATACATATACAATCAAACATATAGCTACATACACAGGCACTTACATACACGCATGCATATAGTTAATGCAAGAGGAGAAGATATATCTATTTAAAATTTTATGTCTTTACAATTGTTTCAGCAGCAGTAATAAATATCATTTTATCAGAAAACAAATTGTTCAAAATGTCTGAAAATATTAAACCAAAGACTGTTTATACAATAAGAGTTATCAGAAGGCAAAACAAACAAAAAAGGAATATGAAAATCTGAAAAAAAAAAAATTCAACTCTTGAAGGGTTAGATACATTACTTTTATGTATGAATACACACACACACATACACACACACAAACTTTTATATATAATACACACACACGTACACACACACATGAACATACACACACACAAATATATATACCTATGCATACATGTATAAATACATATCTGTATTTGTATATGCAGATATATTTAAGTATACACACCAACGAACGAACGCACACATGCACATACACACATAGACACATATATGTGGAGGTGTATGGCTTAGTGGTTAGGAGTGGTGCACTCATGATCATAAGATTGTGGTTTTGATTGCTGGACTGGGTGATGCATTTCACGTTGCTCCATTCCAGTCGACGGATCTAGTTCAAAACGGGGGCACCAGTATTTTCTTAACGAAACACTTTGAAACTTGGGAAACTGGTAGAATGTGTCATATAAAACATCTTTTTCTCTTAGTCTTCTTAAGAAAAATTATTATATTGCAATTTATTTCATGTTAAAGTTGTCGTATTTCTGTAATTTCAACCAATGACTGACGTCCATTCAGCCGAATACATTAAGTGCTGACTACGTAAACAAACGATTCTCAAACGATTCTGGCGGTGATAAAATTATTATTTCCTTGTCAAAAAATGGCTGAAGCATATTGGCAGTAGCTAATAAACCTTTCTATTATAGGCACAAGGCCTGGTTTTTGAGGGAAGGAGCAAGTCAATTAGGGTTAGGGAAAACGAACACACATGTGTTGCCTCTCTGCAAAATGTCAGAAGTAATGGAGATTAAATACGCTTTACACTGCTTAAACTGCCAAAGGAGTAACTGTAAACAGCTGAATACTTGTCAGTGATTGGTTGAAATTATCGAAATAAGACAATTTTTTACATGAAATTAATTCGAATACAAAATTTTTTTTTGTGTTCTATAACACAAAATAGATAAGTATACGAAGTTTGAAAGTCTTTCGGTACCAAAAACACTACATAAAACATAAATGAAAACTGGTGCCCCCGTTTTGAACTAGATCCCAGTCGACTGGCAAAATTGGGTAATACTGCGACAGGCCGTATGTATGTATGTATGTATGGAGGTAGATATGTAGTTATTTACATTTTTCGCCAATCCGTTGTCCCCCACATTAGAGAAGCATAAGATTATATTCTGTCAAATCATTGTGGAAGAATAATTATTTACGCTAGACGTATAATCATAAGACTAATGCAGCAATATTAAAAAAAAGATATATAATAAAACAAGATTACTTGTTCTGGAAGTGGCAGTTTTATTTTCGTTTATTACTTGATGTCTAATACAGATAATTATTCATACAAAATTCTGCTGTATGGCGATGTCCCGCCGTGTTTTAAAACAAAAGATTCTAATATACCTATATACATATAGACATTTATATACAAACAGTTATATCCGCATGTATGGATGCAGTTCATCCCCTCCCCACACACACACTCACGCATACACACACACGCTCTCTCTCGCCCCCCCCCCCGACATACACTTACACTTTGCGTATGCACGTTGCCCAGGAGATAGCCAAGGAGAATTTTTAACAGGGACGTAAGCTTGTCTGCAGGAATTAGTAAACCAGAGTATCCGCTGAACCTACCTGAAACAGCAGTTAAATTTCTTCAAGTTACAGCCTACCACCTTTGAAATGGAAGGGCACATTGTATAATGCAGTCCTATTTATAGAAAAGTCGATACGACTTTTTAGAATAAGCGTATCTCTTCAGTAACTTTTGAAAAATTTTGTTTTCATTTTTCAATAGTTTTCTAAGAATATTATGTTCCAAGTCTCAGAGATTACAATTCACAAAGAAAATTACCGAAAATTTTAATTTATTTTTCTGTCCTGCTAAGCAGACTGAGAGGTACGCACCAGACATCATTATCAGAAACAGAAACATAAATAAGACCCATATAGCTATTTATATAAAAGGTACTATTAAAATTGGATGATCGAGTTATATGTGAATTAAATATAGACTTAATTGTTTTCTGGGAAACATTAACAAAAAACATTGTTTTAACGAATAAGATTGAAAATATAGTCCAAGATATTCAGTTCAAAATGATACGGATGGTTAACACGCACTTTACTGTCGTAAGAGAATGAAAATAAATTTTCCAGGTAAAAGTAAATTTCAGGAGAAACCGGAAGTGATGACAGTGACATACCAAAATTTCATTAGAACAACATAAAGAACTTCCTCAATATGCACGCCTACAGGCACCTACATTCATTGTACATTCTACTGATGTGTTAAGTATTTCAAAAATAGCAGCTCAAGTACACCGTTCCTGCCTACTATACTCAACAACAAACACCTTTGAGACAACAATTCGGTTGTTTGCATGTCCACATACGATAGTCACCACAGTTAATATGAGTAATGTTCCTCTCCTGAACGATTAATGAACTGTAGAGAAAGAAACGGCAGAAACCGGTGGCATTGCTCCTGTGGATTCACTCAAACTATACGAGCCAATTCCATTTTTTTTTTTTTTGATAAGAGGTATTCGAGTTCACCAGTAAATGATTCAAGTATCCGCACAGCGACGTGATTTTCACCTTCAGTTTCTATCGCAGTTTACTTTCATTTTCTAGGGCAATTTACTTTCACTTTTTTATCACGATAAATGACATGTTAATCTTAGAAATATGATTATATAAATTGGTCAAAGCAGGGTTCACATGTAATTGACGCAATTATTAGAATGAATTGTAAAGGAAGTGTTACTGTTAGTGCTTGTTCGTGTGTGTGTGATTGTGTGTGTGTGTGTGTATATACATGCTTCTTTAAGTAGGACGTGCTTACAATAGAGACAATAATACACTGCAACATCATATATATATATATATATATATATATA
>NC_069000.1:19191610-19192419 GCF_001194135.2 Octopus bimaculoides
TATATAGAGAGAGAGAGAGAGAGAGATAGATAGATAGATAGATAGATATAGACACACACACAATTTACATGTGTTTTTATACATACATACATCTATATATATGTGTGTGTGTGTGTTTATATATATATATATATATACACACACACACACACACATGTATACATACATTTAATATCTATGAGGTTTGTACGTGTATGTGTGTGTGTGTGCTTGTGCGTGAAAGTGTGCATGTGTCTATAGTTAAAGAAATAAACGTGCCAAAACTGAGACAAAAATAATGGACGAAGCATGGGAAATACTGCAAGAGAACGATATGAAATGGATAGCTTCTGAAAATGAGAAACGAATGTGGCTTTTGGATGGGAATGACGTCAATTGCCTGCTGCACATGCGTTAGAATGAATTGATACAAGTACCGTTGTATTGAAAACGACACTCTAATATTGTTACTTTGTACCCGTATTGTTCCTACGCATACACTATACGACATGATGGAAGTTCAGATCGAGCATGTATGTATGTATGTTATATATGTGTGTATGTATATATGAATGTTTATATATAGGTATATAGTTATGTATATTTATATTAATATACATAAATGCATGTATGTATGCGTATATATATATATATATATATATATATATATATATATATACCGGAGTAAGCACATAAAATGTGCAACAAGGTGGAAAAAAGAGTACTCCAATACCAGAGGTAGAGTAATATGCTTTATTTAAAAGCAGCAGAAATGTAACAAAAGACTGTTACTCGGAGTTTCACGTTCCCGTTCATCGATGAACGGGAAC
>NC_069000.1:19195184-19196562 GCF_001194135.2 Octopus bimaculoides
GTTTATTGAGCGAAAACACCTAAAGTTCCACGAGGCTCGGGCAGGGGATGGTGGTGAACCCTGCTGTACTCTTTCACCACAACTTTCTCTCACTCTTTACTTCCTGTTTCTGTTGTGCCTGTAATTCAAAGGGCCAGCCTTGTCACACTCTGTGTCACGCTGAATCTCCCCGAGAACTACGTTAAGGGTACATGTGTCTGTGGAGTGCTCAGCCATTTGCACGCTAATTTCATGAGCAGGCTGTTCCGTTGATCGGATCAACTGGAACCCTCGACGTCGTAACCGCCGATGTGCGAACAAATTTATGTCAGGAAACCAGAGCAACAACTATGCTGGACTGGTTCTGCTTGCACTTGGTGTAAGCTTTGATAGGAACATTCCACCAATATTCCTTGCCTTAAAATGTATGTATATATGCAATAACAAGAGTAGTCTCTTTATTTATCCCAGAGCATCCTATATCGATATAATGTAACGGTCACGATCACATGTGCCAGAGAGACTAAACTACATGTTAATATTGATTTCAAATTTTGGCACAAGGCCAGCAATTCAGAATGAGGGAATTCGATTACGTCGACCCTAGTGCTTATTTTATCCACCCTGAAAGGATGATAGAGTCGATCTTGGCGGAATTTGAACTCAGAACGTGATGACAGACTAAATGCTGCGAACAGTTCTGCCAACTCGCCACTCAGGGATGATGTTGATATTAACATGCAACAGCGGCATTTCGTCCGTTTCAGGTTCTGACTTAAAATTCCGCTTAGGTCAACTTTGCCTTTCATCCTTCCGGGGTCGACAAAATAAATAGTAGTTGAGAACTGGGGTCGATGAAATCGACTTACCCTCTCCCTGAAATTGCTGGCCTTGTGCCAAAATTTTAAAACAATATTAACATGAAATAGAGCGGCGAGCCGGCAGAATTATTAGCACGCCGGGAAAAATACTCGGGGTCGATGAAAGTACCAGCTGTGTACTAAGATCGATGTAATCAACTAGCCCCCCCCCTCCCCTGAACTTGCTGTCCTTGTGCCAAAGTTTGAAACCAATATTAACATCATCCTTAAATTTATGGAAATATACCCTGGCATAACTATATCAGGGAATGTAGAGATTTTCTCCAGACAGACAGAAGAAAACTGACTGTCCAACCCTATTCTCCGGGATCAAATCGGAGTTCGTCGCCGAGTATTTCTTAGTGTCCGCTAGCAGCCCAGTAGAATTTTGTTCTTTCTCTTTCTCTCTCTCACTCTTTCTCTCACTCACTCACTGACACACTCTCTCTACACGCGTACATTTTGTTTTGCGAATCCCCAAAAAACATTGCTCAGCAAACTTAAAGAACAAAAAAGTTTCGCTTTTGTCAAACTGCTGG
>NC_069000.1:19197272-19205410 GCF_001194135.2 Octopus bimaculoides
TATATATATATATTAATAATTATCGCCAAGCCAATATCTATATATATATATATATATATATATATATATATATAGAGAGAGAGAGAGAGAGAGAGAGAGAGACAGAGAGAGAGAGAGACAGAGAGAGAGACAGAGAGAGAGAGAGAGACAGAGAGAGAGATACGTATACGGGCTGAATTGCTTTCCTGATCGTTTAATTTGTGTTGTTTATATAGACTGAGTTTCTAGGTTACTTTTTTTATATTTTCAAATCCATTAAACAGGCTTATTATCTTAAGGCGAATACATCGCTGCAGGCGATCAGTTATGGCGAATTGAAAAGCTGTTTAATTACTTAACCTTACAAAGTATAATCTATATACATACATACATACATACATACATACATACGCACATGTACGCATACACATACATAAGCGCAGCCATATGCGCTCAAACACATATTTATAAGAATTTGGACGCGTTTAAGAGTCTATCTGTCCATCGCTCTACGTTTTTATATCTGCTGGATGGAACGCTAGTCTATTGCAATGTTTATCCCCGAACTACTGCTGGTGCACATTTTAGCTGAGTATAATGGAATAACATGAAACGAAGTGTCCGAATCAAGAACAGGACACGCCACCCAATCCAGGAAAACGCTGGAAACTTGAATAAATTCCGATCAAATGAATTTGTAGGTTCGGTATAACTTCTAACTTCTTTAATTATATGTATGTGTGCGTGTGTCATCTATCTATCTATCTGTCTACCTGTCTGTATGCATGTATGTATGTATGTTTCTATCGATCTATCTAGCATCTCTCTCTCTCTCTCTCTGTATATATATATATATATATATATATATATATATAAATGTGTGCGTGTGTACTCTTTTCATATGTACCAGCATGACCAGCATGACCGCAGCCACTTGGCTGAAACACATAAATAAATAAATAAATAAATAGATGCACATATATTTCCATGCACACAGAGATATACACAGACTATATATATGGTCTCGCTCTCACCCTCTTTCTCGTTGTATATATCCTTATATTATATACACACATACATGTGTGTATGTATGTATGTATGTATGTATCTATCTCCCCCTCTCCATCTATATGTATGTGTGTAGGCTTGCATATATATATTCCTTAAAAAATGTTTTCTCATATTTTGTTATTCTGTCCAAATTTCCCACCTGTTGTATTGTTCATGTGCAACATTTGAGAGGAGTCAAACCAGGAAACTAAACCAGGTGCAGAAGCGAAGTAACAGTTTAAACTGAGTGTATCTATGTGTGCATGTAAATAAATATGCATGCCTGTGTATGCAAGTGAATGAATGTGAATGAGTCGTATGTATCTGGAAGGCAAAAAAAAAAAAACCCAACAAAAATCTCCCGCTACCGTATTGTGTTATGCAAATTCCCAAATTAAACACCACTTCACTATGTCTAGTATTCTTCCTTCTCCATCCCGAGTGAGAACTATATTCTGTTCTTCAATATGTCCCAACATATATGCATGGAGTTGATAACGCCAGATTCAAGCAAAGTTCCGGCAGTATACTATGTATTAATCCAAGATGAACACACTACAAACTATACACATGAGGGCAGCGTCACTAAACTTCTTTCAAATATCAAGTAAAAAAAAATGTTGATGGTGATAAAATAATGCGGTTAAAGCTCAAGAACGAGAATAACAAAAATATAAAAATTCAGTTTGTAGAAGAATATGCATAATTGAATACAATGCATAAATGACTTCTAAGTTCCTTTTCGCTCAAAATACCTTTGCTTGCCCCTGGTTTCCTGGTATAAAAGAGACGACGATAAAACAGCCCTCCTAGGTTAAACTCAAGATAATCTGGCTATATATATACCACACACACACACACACACATATATATATATATAGGAGAGTATTGTAGTTCGCTTGAAGCAAAAAAAGTTTAGGGAAGTATAACAATGCAATATAGAACAAAAAATGGACTGTATACCTGTTGTAACTTGGTAAACTGTAGTCCGATGATATTTCGGAATTAGAATTCCTTCTTCAGATCTTAATTTGCTGGAGTCTCTACCATATATATATGGTATATCTATATACACCACTCACACACAAACACACACACACACACATATTGGTCCTATTGGTCATTTAAGATTTTTCCTCAAAGTAAGTTCATCAGATGATTATCTGCGAGAGGAATAGCCTAATATGCATTAATGTGTTGTAAACAATACAAAGTATAGACATATCTATTGAAGTCATTTATTGGCAAATATTTCGGTATCTAAAAATGATACTCTCTGATTATGGTTCCTATTGAAGATTTTAAACATATGGATAAGTACCTTGCCCATGCCGCTGACCAATCATTTCCAACGATTAGTAATCAGGTTATGGTTTCTCTCTCCAAACATTTACTGCATTTTGCCATTGTTATAAATCATTGTTATTAACATATTTGCTTAACCAAAGACAACGTCTTTGGATTTGTTTGTGTTACACTCCTCTTTTACTCTTTTACTTGTTTCAGTCATTTGACTGCGGCCATGCTGGAGCACCGCCTTTAGTCGAGCAAATCGACCCCGGGACTTATTCTTTGTAAGCCTAGTACTTATTCTATCGGTCTCTTTTGCCGAACCGCTAAGTTACGGAGACATAAACACACCGGCATCGGTTGTCAAGCAATGCTAGGGGGACACACACACACACATATACATACATACATATACATATATACGACGGGCTTCTTTCAGTTTCCGTCTACCAAATCCACTCACAAGGCTTTGGTCGGCCCGAGGCTATAGTAGAAGACACTCGCCCAAGGTGCCACGCAGTGGGACTGAACCTGGAACCATGTGGTTGATAAGCAAGCTACTTACCACACAGCCACATACTCAAGGCATTTATCAGTTGAGTTAAAAAGAATTATTTTTCTGTCACAATATGAATACGATAACAGTGAAATGTCAACTATTGAACGAAACAATATCAATGTCGTTTCTGTTTCTGTTCTTAATTGCTGCTTAAACTACAACGTTGGAGATTTGTTTCTCAGTCGAATGTCCATCTTTTATCTTAAGACAAAAAGGAACATATACATATATGGAATAGGAAGGGACGAGAAACAGAGAAACATGTTTGTAAATACGTTTCCTATAACAGAATATCAACGAAACTAGACTTATGGCTGTCAAAAGTCCATAATGCTTGTGAACACTAAGCTTGATCTAACAGTTACTCAATAGCTTCTTACAAGAGAAGGGTTAGCCTGCATTCGAAAGGTCTATTGACCGTTCAAAAGTAGACTAACTACCTTATCCTCACTTACAAGTTAAAAGTCTAGGTTCAATAAACAATATCAAACAGAAACAGTGGACGCAGAGAAAAGATTGCGCAACCGCTATGCAAGTAATAGATGCCTGAATAAATAAAAATTCAAATTATTCTGTTAAAAAAAGACATTCAGACAAATAAATAGCAAAAACACCAGGGTTTACAAGTATATATAACGCAGAAAATACTAGACACCGCGCACATCCTACGTAAAACACTTTCAATACAGTGAAAATAAGAGCATCACAGCACATACCCAAGGCACACAGAGCTCTGCTCGGCAGTGTAGTGAAAGTACGTGATAAAAATAAGACTACTGAATAATAATAATAATAATAATAATAATAATAATAATAATAATAATAAATGCCTTCGAGATTTTTATGCATGGCATTTATTTTGACAATTGTCATGCACGAAACTCTCGGAATTTCAGTTGCTTTGTAATTTCTGTTAATTAAAAATATTATGATATAGTCATGCATTAAGTTCTACTTATTCTGTTTGCTATACCAAACATACACACACACACACACACACACACACACACACACACACACACACACACACACACACACACACACACACACGTATATAGTTCAAATTTATAGAAAAACAAAAACAAAGACCGGTGTAGGAACAACAAGCAAGTGTATTAGTTTGACGCCTACAGATGACAACATTTGTTGATCTGAATAACGCTTGATATAGAGAAGAGCCATGCCAGACAGACTGGCCAAGAAGGCGCCTGCCATTCAAGACTACAGCCAAGTTCCCAGTCGTCCATTGCGACGCCGCCGAGGATGGTCCTGAAGCCATAGTGTGTGAGTCAGGTCATGGTAATCAAATCCACGCCATTTCGCATTTCTTCCGGCTGATATTTTCATATATATGGAGAACACAGAAATTGAAAGTTTTGAATGCAAGCAGCAATCAACGGCACCGACAATGAATAATGTTTGGACATCTCAATCTTTCTTTCTTTCTTTCGTTCTTTCCTTCTCCTGGTATATATATATATATAGGTTCTGTGGTGGGTTTGAAGCGAAATATATTACGCGCGCGCACACACACACGCATATGTACTGGTCATTAGTACCTCTGCCTAAGTTAAGTCGTATAATGTATACACACACACACACACACACACACACACATAGATAGATAGATAGATAGATAGATAGATAGATAGATAGATAGATAGATAGATAGATATGCACACGCACGCACACATACACAGACACAAACACACACATTCGTAAACACGCACACACACACACACACATTAACTTAAGTAAAATTTTACCAGTACAGTCTGGTTTGAAGTTTTAGAATTCTGCCTTTACCACTGTATCCGCAGCGCTTCCCCCCCCTTTTTTATGTCTATTACTATTTCGTCTTCTCTCTAATATAGTTCTCTCCCCATTTTCGTCCTTTGCATTTCTGTTCCTCTTTGTCTCTATTATTCTCTCTCCGTATCATGTCTTCACTACTTTTATCATAGCAGCCATTACCCAGCATCATTACCATTCTTCTCAGCACAGCTACCACGCGCCCCTACCATAAAGTGCGAGTACAAATATGACCAACATCGTAGTTACAAGAAAATCCACCACCACCACCACCAATAATAAATACTTCCTAGTGTCAACATAACTAGAATTATTATTACCATCACCGCCATCACTAACACCGCCATTTACCGTAACTAGCACCGTTTATCATTACCACCTCTACAAATATTACCACCGCCACCTATATTGCATCGCCATTTTAAAGCTCATTCATTTTCGCTACTTCACTGCTCTCTTTCTTCAAACATACATAAATACACACTCACATACAGGTAGATGTGTGTGTGCGTGTGTACCTATATATATATATATATGTATGTATATCCCACTATCACAGTAAAACACTAGCACACCTGTGTCTATCCTCTCTCACTACTTTACTCTCTCCTTCGCTCACTTGTTACCACATCACATTAAGTGATTTTTCTTCTTCTACTACTACTACTACTACTACAGCTGCTGCCCCTCCTCTCTCTCCCTATTCTGTCTCTCACCTTCGCATACTCTATGATTCTCATGGTCTCTCTCGTTCACTTCATCTCTCTTTCCATAATTTTTCTTATTCATTTTCTTACACACGTCTTCTACCCTTTCTATCCTCCATCCCTATGAACTTTATATTTTTTTTGTTTTATATATTTCTGTAGTAGCAGCAGCAGCGGCGGCGGTAGTAGTAGTAGTATCATCATTGTCATCATTGTCATCATCATCATCATCACCATAATCACCAGCAGCAGCAGTACAGTAATAGTAGTATTAGCTGTTGTTGTTGTTGTTGATACGCTTCATTCATCCAACCAGCTTGGAACCCATTCAAGCAGTCATGTAATAAAACTGAGCCAACCAGCTAACTAGCCAATCAGCCAACTTTATAACTAGGTATCTAATCATGCAACCAGTTGGCAAATCTTTCAACCACCCAGCTAGCCCCTAGCTTCTAACCACCAACAAGTCTACCAACCATCATCAACCGGTTTATTCTGTGCAAAACATCAACCATCTTATCTAATATAATCAGTTAACCTAATACAACTAATCTAGCAGCCATCTAATATAACAATCTAACTAACCAACTAGCGAGTTATCTAAACAACCACCTAATGTAACTCAGTATCTGTTATAGCTAGCCACCTGCCCACTTGCCATCTTATATAACCGTCGATTCGTTTAATATAATAGTAACCAGCAAGAGGCCATCCAGCTTAACTTTTGACATCATTCAAGCATCTTATCAGCTATCTAGCTAGCAATCAAATACGACCTACTAGCTAATATAAATAAATTCCCAACCAACTACCCTTATATATTCAACCACCTAAATATAATGAACCATCTATGATATAACTAGCAAACCAGTCATATAATATAACAGGCCGGCCGGCCAGCCAGCCAGACATCCGTTTTAGCTTTGCAACTATTCAACCATCTCATCTAATATACGAGCTATTCGATCATCTACCATAACCAGCCAGCGAGCCAGCCATCCTACTTTAACTTTGCAGACCGTTCAACCATTCTTATCTAATATGACCGACCGGCTCGCCAGCAAGCTAACTTGCCAGTCAGTCAGCCACGAGTGTGCGTTATGTCACTAGCAAGCCCAACCGACCAGACAAAGTAAGCAGGCAGGCAAGGCAGGCAGTTTAGTCTAGTCTCGTCTCGTCTAGTCTACTACTCCCCAGCCTTCTTTTCTACCGCCAGTCTTAACTTAAGCAACCCTGTCTGCTTATTTTTTTTATTTCATTTTCCACGTCATCAGACGTCTAGACAGTTTGGTTGAGTTTGATGCAAGCGAAAGGAATGGGAAGAAAGGAGAAAGCGAGTATTATGACTGCTGTAACAAACTACATTGAAACACAGGCAGTAACGGAACATATTGCGGATAGAGAGAGAGAGTGTGCCTCGGTAATAGCGATGCTTGGATGGAAAAATAGGCTGAAAGAAAGTGGTATGCGGAGGAAGAGGAGGAAAAATGGATGTAGTAGGAGAGCAGCGGTAGTAATGGCAAAATATTTTTTGGCGGAGAAGTGCGAAGAAAGAGGAGCAAATTAGAAAGAGTGCTAGAGCAGCAGTAATGAAACGTATGCGGGGGGGGGGAGGAGATAAAGAGAAGGAAAAATGGGAATACAGTGACTGTGATACAAGACATTTTGCAGAGAGAGCGAGAGAGGGAAGAGAGATTAAAGTGACAAGATGAAGAATGTGGGAATAAGAGAATAGGAATCGATAGACAGAGATGTCGCAGAGAGATACACAGAGAGAAAGAGTGGGCGGGTAAAGCAAGCGGGTATTTAAATAGGGTATTTAAAATAAAATTTAGAGAGAAAGAAAAGAACGAGGGGGGAGAAAAGCTAATGAAAAGAAGAGGGCGGAGAAAGATGTTAGCGATAAGGAGAAAGAAAGAGAAAATGAGTAGAAATGTAAGGAGATAATAGAAAAATGTGTTGGAGGAGACTGTAAAAAAAAAAAACGGAATAATTCGTGGAGGCACGGAGGGAGGGAGAGAGAGACAGGAGAAGAGAAGGAGAAAGAGAGGAGAAACAAGAGGTTGAAATGAGAAAATGCAGGAAACGGGTTTGTGGTAGAAGTTGCAGTACAGTGAAACATAAGCACATATCGCATACTCGCAAACATATATTCATATATACATACATACATATATACATACACACAAATGCACACACATATACAGTGGCAGAAGGAGAGAAAGAGAGGGAGTGCGGGGGGGAGTGAAAGAGAAGAGAGAGAGGGGAGAGAGAGTGTGTATGTGAGTGTGTGTGTGTGTGCGTGTGCGTGTGCATGTGTGTGCGTGTGTGTATACATTTACTGGAAACTAAAACATCACATATCTTTCCTCGGTGTTTCTCGTTTCCGATGTTCGGATGATTGTGATCAATTGAAAAAGCAAAAAGGTAAAGGGATGTATGTATGTATGTATGTATGTATGTATGTTATCTCTCTCTCTCTCTCTCTCCTTTATTTCTCTCCTTTTTCTTTCTGTGTTCCTTTCTGTGGAAAAGCGTAGGCTCGAAACGCTAAAGACTTTTCAATTCCCGAGCGTTATACTAATACATCTATTTGTTTTCTACACCACCTGTCTTCGTCTGTTATTTTTTGTGAATTCTCCCTATATATATATATATATATATATATATATATATACACATACATATATATATATATACATATATATATATATATACATACATATACATATATATACATA
>NC_069000.1:19205659-19208977 GCF_001194135.2 Octopus bimaculoides
TAGATATATATACATATATATACATAGATATATATACATATATACATATATATACATATATACATATATATACATAGATATATATACATATATACATATATATACATAGATATATATACATATATACATATATATACATAGATATATATACATATATATACGTAGATATATATACATAGGTATATATACATAGGTATATATACATAGATATATATATATATATAGAAATATATACATATACATAGATATATATACATATATATATACATAGATATATATACATATATATATACATAGATATATATACATATATAGATATATATACATATATGTACATATATACATATATGTACATATATATACACGGCCGTGTGGTAAGTAACTTACCAACCACATGGTTCCCGGTTCACTCCCACTGCCTGGCGCCTTGGGCAAGTGTCTTCTACTATAGCCTCGCGCTGACCAAAGCCTTGTGAGTGGATCTGGTGGACGGAAACTGAAAGAAGCCCGTCATATATATATATATATATATATATATATGCTTGTGTATCTGTGTTTGTCCTCCCGTCATCGTTGACAACTGATGTTGATGTATTTATGTCCCCCGGCAAAAGAGATCGATAGAATGAGGCTTACAAAGAATAAGCCCTGGGGCTCCAGCATTGACGCAGTCAAATGACTGAAACAAATAAAAGGATACGTTATATACACATACATATATACAGGTTTATTCAAAAAGAAAGAGCAGATTTAAAATTTATTTTTAAAAACAAGCGGTAAGAGACACAAACGCATTCTGCATATTTCTTGATAAGGCAAGGTTTAAAGTTTATTTTAAGATAGTATGTACTCAAGAGGTACACCATGAATGCCATGGGCACCAGTGCTTTTTTCCTTTACAAATGCAACCGTTTTCTGTGAAATTTTTCTGCCATTCGTAAATTTGCTGGTGACGAGGTGGATTTTTATTGAATTGGCGGCGAAATTCACGTTGCACTTGCACAATGGGTTCGCATTTCTCAAACTGCAGCACACAAAAAGACTTTTCTTGTGACGTCGCCATTTTCAAAGGGATTACACTAATGAAAATTATACAACTTTAAATAAAATTAACAAAATGAACCATTAAAACTAAATTAAAATATTAGCTTATTTAATTCAACTTTAAACTTTTCCCTATCAAGAAATATGTAGAGTGTGTCTCTTACCGTTTGTTTTTAAAATAAATTTGAAGCCTGCTCTTTCTTTTTGAATAAGCCTGTATATAGATAGATAGATAGATACATACATACATACATGCATGCATGTATACATACATACATAGACACACATATATACATACATACACATACATACATACATAGACACACACACATATTACATATATATATACATACATGCATATATATATAAATATACACACATATACATACATATACATGCATACATATATACATACATAAACATGCACACATACATACATACATATATATATATATATGTATGTGTGTGAAGGCACATTGCTCCAGTCCACTCAGTTGACAAATCTTTCAACCAGTTGGCAAAGATAAGTAGTACCTGTATTTCAAAGGGCCGGCCTTGTCACACTGAATCTCCCCGAGAACTTCGTTAAGGGTACTCGTGTCTGTGGAGTGCTCAGCCACTTGCACGTTAATTTCACGAGAAAGCTCTTCCGCTGATCGTATCAGCTGGGACTCTCGTCGTCGTAACCGACGGAGTGCTCCATATATATATATATATATATATATATATATATACAGGGTGCGGTAAATAAACTGCAGTTTAAATTATGCAAAAATGAAAATAACACTGACATCTCATTTTAACAGATATATTTAGCAAATTTACATAAAAATATCTTGAAATACTAAAGAGTAAAGCGCCATTGATTTCAACCACGGCCTCCAGATGACTTCAGAATCTCTTGTAACTCTTCTGGACGGTCTCCTTGTTTTAGTTGATGAATGCTGCCATAATCCTTGCCTTCAGTTCATCTTTGGTGTTATAATATAATATAATATTTTGTTGATCTCTCGCTCAACTGAGCCCCACACACAATAATCAGGGTAAATACAGGTAAAGGGGGTTAAAGTGTGGGGGGTTAGGTGGCCAGATGTTAGGGGTGATGTGGACGCAGAAATTGTGTGACAGCCATGACTGGGTTCTCTTGCTTGTGTGGCATGGTGCAGAGTCTTGTTACCAGATATAGGGTCTTCCAGCAACCACTCTGTTGACCTAGGGAAGCACTACCTCCTCCAGGCACTTGATGTAGGCTACCGTGTTAAGAGTGAGGCCGAGTGGGAAGATGACTGGAGGCATAACATCGCCATCACTAGTGATCACCCGAAACACCATGAAGTTGACTGGATGTCTGATTTTTATCACTCTCGGTACATGTCCTCGAATTGCACTGTCTTCAGATTGACATCCAAACTCTTTGAAATGTTCGTACTGGAACTTCCGGTGTGAATGCCAAATAGTACAGCATGTCATTTCCAAATTGCTGACAGAGTGAATTGCTTCATGGTGCTGTTTTTCTCACAGACGGTGCCCAACACACCCTACTATACAGTGTAGTCGACAAAACTCAAAAGCAAAGAATGCGCATGCGCGAAAGAATATAAAATGGCGACAATTTAGCCATTGCACCCTGTGCGTATACACACATACACATATTATATTATATTATATTACATTATATTGTATTATATTAAATTATATTATATTAAGCCACACATATATTATCTTTTATACTAGTTTCAGTCATTAGATTGCGTCTATGCTGGGTGCCACCTTGAAAGATTTTTGTTTTTAGTTGAACAGATCAACCCCAGGACTTCTTGGTTTTCAATGACTGATACTTATTCCATTGCACCAGCGTAGCTAGGGGGTAGGGAGGTGGGTGGTAGGAGAGGTCTGCCCCGGGTGGCACTTTTAAGCCTGCTGTAGGCTATAAGCCAGAGTAGATTATATTGAAATAGTACAGTATGCGATAATTCCCGATATCATATATATATATAAAAAACTACTGGAAATGCATAATTTTTGGGTCTGGTGTTGGCAATATGTTTTTTTTATTTTGTGGAGTCCGGGGCGGCAAGCGGAAGGGCTGCCCCAGGTGGCACACACCCTAGCTACGCTAGTGTTCGATTGGTCTCTTTTGTGGAACATTTATATAATGGAGTCTTCAAATAACACCGGTTGTCAGGCAGTGGTGGTGGGACAAACACAGGCACAAACACTCACACAATATATATATATATATATATATATATATATAGAAACGTGTATATATAT
>NC_069000.1:19209053-19212821 GCF_001194135.2 Octopus bimaculoides
TATAGAAAGAGAGAGAGAGAGAGAATTTCAGAAATGGTATTATGCTTCATGTTTACAATATTGTCGGGTGAATGCTGGGAATTATAAGATAATTTGGATAAAAGGGAGTATATAATATTATGGGTGGAGTTATAATTTGTTTACTATATAAGGAAATGACATAACAGTCAAATTTTGAAATAAAGACGCCAAATTTGGAAGGTAAATCCGTTTTTATTGCAAGTATTTACAAAAATAATAATGGGAAAACCGAACGTACGTATATGTGTGTGTGTGTGTGTGTGTGTGTGTTCTCTTGAGTGTGTGTCTGAACATGCACGTGTGTGTGAATATGCACGTGTGTGTGTGTGTGTGAATATGCACGTGTGTGTATATATCGTTGTAACAGGGAAGGTAAAGGTGTGTCTTATTAGATCTACATAGGTATGTGAAAAGTTGACAAGACAAAAAATGAAGACAGAAAGTTGTCGAACTAGCGTGTTCAAATGCACTCACCCCACCCCCACTAACACATACACAATTATATGTGTATGTGTGCATGTATGCATCTTTCTATATGTGTTATGTGTGTGTGTGCTTTGAATGCAGGAAAACAGGAAATACAATACATTGGTAGAGTGAATTCTTTCATTATATATATATATATATATATATATATATATATATATTAGTCCGTAATAGAAAATATATTTTAACCGTGATTTGCAGTTAATTACAGAAATTAAACAATATTTTATTTGACAATTGCTTGAGTATGTATTTTAAATAAGCATGAAACTCAAAATTACAATGTATTTTATATAAAGAACTGATATACTTCCGGGGTGTCCTAAAAATAATGAGATACATTTTAAACGCAGCCGAGCACCGACGAACATCATAAAGAAAATTTGTTGCATCGTCATGAGGTACATAAAAATAGAGAGTCTATGTGGGTGGTGATGAAGAAATGGAAAACAATTGTGATTCTGAGATCGGCAGGAGTGTGTGAATGGAGACAGAACGGAGACAGATATTAGTGAATTCGTTTGGTACTAAGAATTAATGATAGGCAGAGAAGTGGCTGTTATTAAGGTCGAAGTCAGGCTGTATTGAAGTATTTCAGCTGTGACCGTCTAATTTTTTTTATTTATTTAAGAGAAAGGGTGAGATTTGATGGAGTTTTGGCTGATAGTTTTAATAGGATTCGCGACGACTTAGAAGACACAAACAGATGCAGTATACGAGTAAAAGTGCTGTTAGACGTTAGTCACAAATAAATTTTAGACAAATCAGCAAAAGAAATAGAAACGAGAAACCAACATATAGTTAAGCTGTAGCAACATATAACACTGAAAACAGAAGGAATGATAAACGGAATGTAAGAGAAGACATAAGAAATAGAAAGATGAGAGAGAGAAAGGTGGGGAGAGAGACGGAGATAGACACAGACAGAGAGGAGGGAGGGAAAACATATTTTAAAGACAGAATGGTATGAGAAAAAAAATGAAACTGAAATCTATAACTATAGGACATATCAGTTTGTCACACACGCGCGCGCGCACACACACACATTCACATAACAGATTACTTTAACCGAGTGAAAGTAATGTGTTTGTGTGTTCTAACTGTCGACAAATTCATGACTCATATATATATATATATATATATATATATATATATGGCTGGGGGAATCACAGAGCTTTCAGAGAGTAAGGTAAAGTTTCTTACGGTATATGTTCCGGCACTCTGAGTTCTGCGTTCGAATCCCTATGAAGTTAACTTTGTCTGTCATTTCTTGACGTTATAATTATAGTATCTGTTGCTTTTCCTTTATCTCAATCTCTCTTAGAAAGATATCGGCCGTGGAAAACCTGAGAGAAATAGGCATCGTCAGGTTAGATGCGCAAGGCACAATTTATGTTACAACCAGTGCTATCTCAAGGCAGGCTCCATGAATGCTGGAGCAGCGTGTTCTATGATGCTAACGGGCCCATTAATATATAATTATATATTGATGTGATTTTCAGAGCACGAAGGTAAGTATATAGGGCTTTCCTATAAGTAGGTTATCTCTCTTGGCTAGGCGGCGCTCCATGTGGACAATTAAACTTCCGCAGACTATCCACGCTATTGTTATTGTTTTATGTCTTATCATGGATATAAAGCAGCTCGATGATTCAGCTATCGGAGTACTTACTGTGCCTGCGTTAAAGAAATATTTAAGATTATATGGACAGTATGTTACTGGAAGAAAGGCGGACTTGACTGAAAGGTTGAAAGGTATAAAAATTCTGTCGATGAAGAATGTCAACAAAGTAAATTCATCGGACGATAAGTCTGAAGTATCGGACGATACTTCAGACAGGAATAAGCAGAAGCTTATATCTCCTCTCGGTGAAGTATTGCCTGATCCCAATCTGCTTTTAGCAACCATTCACTGATTTAGCCATGAGCATGATGAGGTGTAGAAGAGGTAGGGACAGTCACATTATAAAGTCTAATAATTAGAGGAATATTAGATTCAATGCTGTAAATTTATTATTTAATCAAACAAACACACACACACACATATATAAAAATAAAAGGAATGACCAGCAAAAGTGGACTCCTATATGCTAGAAATAAATGCCGAATTGGCATCTATTTCTAGCATATACGAGTCCACTTTTGCTGGTCATTCCTCTTATTTTTGTATAATATAATTTTAATCTTCGGATTTTTTTAATATGCTAGACCACTGGTTCTAATTGATTAATATCAATTTCTACCCTTATTAATAAATATATATATATATATATATATATATATAAAGTTAATTGCAGAATAAAACCTTTCGGTCATCGACTCAAAAAGCCGTAGCCCACCAATGACCACATATAAGAAGTACAACATAGACCACAAAACCAAATTAGTAACGAGAAGTCAAAATTTTTATACATAAGAATAAAAAAATCGATTAAAAATACAATAAAATAATATAAATAAATAAATAAATTGCGATTAAAAGTTGATTAAAAATATTAGAGACCGGTACAATTACAGTAGAATAAAAAAATATATATAGAAAAAATATAGAGAAAAAATAATACACAGGGAGACGTAGCACAACAGTTCATTCGCTGAGGCCAATAGCCAATAAAAAAAATTCAAGGCAAGTAGTACGAAAGTTCAACTACCTGCCTCATGACAGCAAATTTAGTAGGTAAAATCCAATTTCAGAAACAGGAATACCGAAACGCACGGGACAAAACAACAACAGAACATCCAAAGTGTGGCAAAGTAAAATCCATATTTCACCATTCCGCGGGTAACATCAGTAAAGTCAAACCATAAACATCATTTACAGTGGATTACAAGTATAAGTGGAACACAAACACAGAACACCCTATGGCTATTTCGGGGGTATATCACCGTATTTAGGCACAATATAGCACAAATTGGTGATAACCCCTTCTTCAGGGTAAAAAAAAAAGACACACAGACATCAACGAAGTCACCAGTCAAAAAAAAAAAAAAATTATAATTATGAGAGCAAGCTTAAATAAATAATAATATGGACTAGACCAAAAAAAAAATCTAATTTTTAGTATACCCTTTACAATAGTCAGGCAGGTTTGGTAACTCTTTAGGTTTCAAATCCAACGTAAGCCATGATGAAAAATAAATAAAAAATAAATACTACCATTGTATCCATATTTTTATTATTATTTTAATATCAATATTTTTGTCTTTTTATTTTAATTTTTATTTCTATCATTACCATTATTACCACTACTAATACTATTA
>NC_069000.1:19213043-19214418 GCF_001194135.2 Octopus bimaculoides
GTTTCAGCTCCTCCACCGTTACGACGCTTGGCAAAGTGTTGTAGCCCACATATAACTCACTTAGTTGGAAATCAAATCTGTTCATTTCTCGCAGCTTCTTCGCTATCCATTCCTCCACCACTATTGCTTTTGTTTCATCATCAAACGTTCTGGGTTCTAATTTCAGTCGTACCAATCCTTTTATCTTGGCTATCGTTTTTTTCCGTTTCTAAATCTTTACTGTAGAAAAGTATTGTTCTAATATTTTAAAAATCTACCTTTCCGATTATCCTGCCTTCGCCTTTTCTTTGTGTTCCATCAACACAGTCCACCAGTTTAGCCACCTCTCCTGTCTTGTCAACTGTTTTTCCTGCTTTGTATCTTGGGTTTCAATCTTAGTTACGTTCTGTTCCTCGCTATAATTTCCATCTTTCTGAGTTACGTTCTGTTCCTCGCTATCATTTCCATCTTCCGTCATCTTTTTTTTCTTTCCCCTTTTCTTTCTTTTTTTGGGACTTTGGCGGCGATTCAGTCCGCATACGTTTTTTTTCTCCGTGCTCCTCAGTCTCTTCCTGCTTTTCTTCTACCTCTTCCTGTTCGGTCAGCACCATTTCTTCCTCACAAACCTCTGTTTCTTTTACTTCGTCTTCTACGGTTATTTCTCTGCGAGGACACACCGCTTGCATGTGTCCTCTACTTCTGCATTTGTAGCATACGGGTTGCCTTCCCTCCACCACGATCCGTAAACGAGTGTCATCGGGAAGCACTAATTCCTCAGCAATGTTGTGTAGGTCCGGTAGGGTAATGTGGGCTAGAATTTCTACCCCAAAACCCCACCATTCGATTTCTCTCGACCTCTCCACTTTAATGATATCCACCTTGTCTTTGCATTTATATATTACCGCTGACACCAACCATTCCATATCTATCTCCAACGGTACTCTACCAATCCTCACTCTCGCCGCCCTTCTACCGCAATACACTGTTAGAAGGGCCCATTCTTCCGTACTCAGAGGCATGGTAGAGTATTTCTTAGCTCCTTGCTCCGTCTTGAAATACACCTTCACCGTTCCGTATTTCTTTCCTCTCATAAACAGCACAACTTCCTCTGTGATTTCCTTCAGACACTTCTCAATCATTTCAGTCTCCGCAATTAGGCTCCTAAATTGGGGGCTAATATTAGCAAGTGCTTATTATGCATTAGGGAATCCCTTTCCATTCTTAGGTCTTTTGGACCGAAAACTTTGAATAAGTTTATCGAGGTAATCCCTTTTTGCAATCATAAATTTTCCTCCACCTTCCTAAAACTATATAAAAATAGGAATAAGAACAAAAATAATAGTATTAGTAGTGGTAATAATGGTAGTAATGGTGATAGTAATGGTAATGATAGAAG
>NC_069000.1:19216052-19219576 GCF_001194135.2 Octopus bimaculoides
CTTTGCCGTCTACATTCTTCCCTCTATAGTGGCTGCATATACAGCAGTATTTGCGTGATTTCTTCGGAGACATATTAACCGGTCAGTACAGTATGTGAGTCGTTAGTCTGCGGAAGTTAAAGCAAGTCACTGAGCATGGGTACATGTCATACGGGAGAGTTCCAATCAGGGGTGGATAACAACCTTATAGGAACCCCCTATAGATATTAGGTTGTCTCACATGAAATGTCGCATTTGAATAAGGAAACATTAAAATTATTTTTTAAGTTTTAGAACATTTATTTATTTAATCAAAATATGATCCTTGTTCATTTATGACCTTCATCCAACGTTCCTCCAAGGCTATATTCCACCTTCAAAGAATTTGTCATCTTTTACACCGATAAACTGTTCGAGTGCTTCAATTATCTCTTCTTTATCTAAGAATGTTTTATTGCGTATAGCAAGCTCAAAGTGTTTAAATATGTGATAATCAGGAGAATAAGGAGGATATGCCGAAATTTCATAATTCAGGCTTTGCAACTTGTGGACCATAGCTTTGTCGTTCAAGTTATGTGTGATCGCACACTGACATGGTGAAAGTAGATCAGTCAGATTATGGTTCTTTCCCTTCCTTTTAATGGCTTTTCTAAGTTTTTTTAATGTTTCACGTCTGGCAACGTATAGCTCATTGTTCACAGTACAACCACATTCCAGAAAAACCGGTAGCATTATTCCCTTGTCATTCTCAAAAACAGTCAACCTGACTTTCTGTGCCAGTTGAACCTCTTACAGTTTAGAGGAGAGGTGTGACACCATTCCATGGAGTGTGTTTTTGCTTCCAGTTCATGAAGACACGCCAATATTTTGTCTTTTTTTTTTTATCAGAATAAACCATTCTGAATCGGAAATTTGTGAGGGACAAATTGCCAGTACAAAATAGTTTATCCTAAGAGATTTATTATATTGCCAGCTTCGTTCGCTTCTGTCTTGGTAGCTGTCCACTGCCATCAGACTGTGAACATTCTCAGTCATAAAGCCCAGGACTTGTGAAAGTTTTGAGGAATGTTCTCCTCTAAACTCAGAATTGAATAATTTGACAAAGATGTTTGGGAAGAATTTGGCGAATAGTCGGAGACGCTCAAACTTTTGCAACCCCATGCTGATCTATCCACCATATCCTCCACCTCTTTCTATATTGTAGAACGAGTCGAGAATAAATCTGGTTTAGATGGGGATGCCCATTAACTGAGATCAGTGAAAGCTTACAAAGATCGACCATCGCTACCTGTAGGCCATGCTAAGAGAACCCTGTTTGGTACCAGTTAATAAGATTGTACAACAATATTTGTTCAGTCATCAAACTAAATGGCTCATTCACGCGCACTCGGCCCGACAAGGATACCCTCAACCCTTTCTTCTGTATGTTTTGGCACATGCTAAGGGTGACTCACCTTCAAAAGTTACTGAGCAACAATGACAATGAACAGGGCGAACAGATGTGATGGTAGTTCATGCATATATCTTTCAGTATCGTTAAGCAGCCCGCACTCCTTGGTCAAGCGCAGATCGTGGTTGAGCATTTGATGCCTGCAATATTGCCTGACTCATACTATAATCCGCTGTGACAGCCAGGTAAACCACGCATTCAACAGAGGATTAATAGACGTTAGCAACATAAATTACTTGGGAGGGTGTGAGTCTGGGCTTCGACAAGCAGTCTATTCTGGGAGACTGCCAGGTTGGGAATTTAGCTACAGGGAACTCAGGCTATGCGGGACAAAGTATATAAATACGGAAATGCTAGGAGCCGAACCTGTCTGATATGCGTACTGAGCGACTAAACCATCCTACATGCACTAGTACTGTGCGCAAGTATTGCCAGCATTTGAGTTTGTGTCGATCATCTATCACGGCCTCTGTGACAGATGATCGACACTGTTTCGTACTTTTCCTTTGGTAAGAAAGAGCAGCAAGAAAGAGTATGAAGTAATAAGTAGTTCATGCCAAAAGAAGATTACAACTTAAAAAGGATTCAATACAAAAAGGAGTAGAATAAATAGTACAAATGTTTCAATATCTGGATATTTGTACAACTGTAAGGTATTTATTTATACAAAATATTATACACACATATATACATGGGCGTAGCCAGAATTTCGACCGAGAGGGGTTCTCAATAACAAAAACGGAGCTACTATTTTACGAAAAACACAAAATTTTGGGAAAAATATATAATGCATTAAGTTGTAGGGTTTTGTCCGCTTCTGTCGACATATTTCTCGTTACGGGAACTATACACACACATACATACATACATACATACACACATATTTATAATATATAATGTGTGTATGTATATATAAGATATATACATGTGTGTGTGATATATTTACACACATACAGCCACACAAACAACATACACACACACACAGACATATATGTATATATATATATGTAAATATATATTACACATACATGCATATATATATATATATAGAGAGAGAGAGATAGAGATACAGAGAGAGAGAGAGAGAGAGAGAGAAATGGGTTGGAATAGCTAAGAAGTTCGCTTCGCAACCTCAAAGTTCTGGTGCGATCCCACTTCATAGCAATCTGGGCAAATGTCGTTTTCTATAACTTCGAGCTGACTCATTGCGAGTGAAATTTGATAGACTGAAACTGTAGGTTTGTACCTGAATAGAAACTGTTGATTGTACTTGTAATTCAAAAGAAAGAACAGCTAAATCTCACTCAAATCTCACTCTGCCGTTTAAAGAAGAAAATAATATAAATAACTAAAGTGTATTCGGACCAACACCCAATGTTGGCTGTCACTTTGAGGCTTTGCAATATAGCAACAAGAAATAACAAAATACCTGATGTACAAAAGAGGCAAGAATTCAGGTAAAACACATAGGCGAGACAAGTGATGCCAATAAAGAAATTAACAGAAAAATGCAAGCCACATCACAAGCATATGTCCGAAAGTACCATCACAATATTATCTACCTATGAAGCATGATTACGTGGCCAAAACACTATACAATGCAAACTGTGGAAAGGATAACTGAAAGTTATAATGTAAGAAGCTAAAATAATATAAAGGTCATACTCGAATTACAAGAGAAAACTGATAGTGTTTCCTATAAGACCTCTGTGAAATGTAGGCACAGCACACCAAACATAATATCTGATATCAAGAAAAGAGTGTGACAATAATAGTAATCAGATGTTTACATGTTGGCACTCCGTCGCTTACGACGTCGAGGGTTCCAGTTGATCCGATCAACGGAACAGCCTGCTCGTGAAATTAACGTTCAAGTGGCTGAGCACTCCACAGACACGTGTACCCTTAACATAGTTCTCGGTAATAGTCAGCGTGACACAGTGTGACAAGGCTGACCCTTTGAATTACAGGCACAACAGAAACAGGAAGTAAGAGTGAGAGAAAGTTGTGGTGAAAGAGTACAGCAGGGTTCGCCACCATCCTCTGCCGGAGCCTCGTGGAGCTTTAGATGTTTTTGCTCAATAAACACTCACAA
>NC_069000.1:19220981-19223481 GCF_001194135.2 Octopus bimaculoides
CACACACACACACACACACACACACACACACACACACACACACACACACACACACACACACACACGTTTCACTCATTGGACTGCGGCCATACTTCATCGCCTTGAAGAGTGTATAGTCGTGTGGGTGTGGATCGACCCCATTACTTATTTTTATTTTTTATTTTAAGTCTGGTACTTATTCTATCAGCCGCTTACGCCGAACCACTAAGCTACGGGGACATAAACACACCAACATCGATTGTCAAGCAGTGTGGGAAGAGGACACACACACATACACATATATACATGCATAGATACCTACATACATACATATACACGACAGGATTCTTTCAGTTTCTATCAATCAAATCCACTCACAAGGTTTTCGTTGGATCGAGACTATAGTAGAAGACACTTGCCCAAGTTGCCACACAGTGGGAATGTACTTGGAACCATGTGGTTGAGAAGTAAGTTTCTTACCACACAACCACCACGCCTGCGCGCTCAAACACACACACACATGAATGTATGCCAATGTATGTATATGTGCGTGCATGTATACAAATACTCTCTCTCTCTCACACACACACACACACACACACACACACACACAAACGTTTCTGAATAATCGTTCTATTTCGTATAAAGAGAAGTTTTGTTTTGTTTAATTGAAGTTTTCGCATCGGCTTGAAAATTTCCGGATCAACATGCCATAATAGAATTTGTCAGTGATGTCTCACATCTCAAATGAATGAATCGTTATAGGTTTCAGAACAATTCCACGGTTGGTCGATTAGTATTTTTCACAAAAGTATTTTAATTATCGAGAATCAAAACATTGCTTGATAGATCGTAGAGTCATATTTTAAATAAAATAAAATTAAAAAAAACATTTTAATCAACAAAAAAAAAACTACTGGACTCTAGTAACTGAAAGAAGTAAATTTTGGTAAAGTGAATCACATCGGGTATATGTTCGTGCTCATAAAGGTTGTTGGCTCTATGAAAATATTGACGCATATTCCTTACCCTCACAGCTTTTAAAAATGCAGATTCACAAGTCTTGTTCTTGTTGGTAGTGACTTACTTTATGGTACATTTTAGCGTATCAAACTGGGAGAAGCGTCTGTTAAATGGGCAACTCATTTTCACACCCTTGACGAGTGATGGTATTACTTTGCGAGTGTATGGTGACTTTCGTATATATTGAATGGACATTTGCTGCAACCTCTTTGTAGTACTGAAGTGCTGGAGAATATACATTACCAACTGAATAACGACACACACGTCTGGTAGATCGATCTCCGAAAGGAATTTCTTCATATTCTATTAGTTGAGGAATCTAGATCATTGACCACTTTCAATATGTCGATCAGACTGCTTCAGCATAATTTCTTGTTTTTTAAACATTCCGTTTTGCTCACAATATTCCTATCTACCATCGATTCGATTTCATTACTGGTAAATTGTCTGGTGCGGTCTGCTTATAAAAACGTTATAATTGTTCCTGCAATTGATGAGCCAACTCACGATAAATGTTTGCTGCAAATAGTACAAACTGTGGTCAAACAAAATGTCAAAAATCAATACTTCCATATGTCAGTTCTATAGTTTGCAAATTCTCTGCATGATTTATGCCGTCAATTCTAATGTCACCTAACCGGTCAATTGCCAGCCGTAATGAATTCTCCACACCCTACTGACTTCAGTAACTTACGTTCCATGCCAGGTGCTATGCTGTATTAGTCAAGATTTATTCCAAATTTTGCTGGAGCGATTGATCCACTTTTCAGATTACACATTAATTCACTTCTAACTCTACCGAACTGTTGCTGGTCTCCATAACTATTCTGCGCAAAAGAAAAAAAAGAGAAGCTTCGCATCTTTGATTTGATGCAGTGTTATGGATCTCGAGACGTTTGTCCAAAGCAGAACGAAATTATTCACAGGTTATCTTGGCAGTTTCAGCCATTTATTGAGAAGTTAAATGTTACCAATTCACGATTGTGATGAATCACAAAGTACTTCATTTCATCTATAGTCACAAAAAGTTCTAGTGAATTGGTTCAACGTTGGTCTTCATGGTTACCTTTCTGACATTGAGCATCGTAAAGGCAAGTGCATACTACACGTCGATTCACTTTTTTGCTCTTCTATCATGAAACCTTCAGATTCAAAGAGATATTGCTAGTTTATTCAACTTTTACCTGATAGGAGAAATGATTTAATATTATTACTTGACGTTATTTTGCAAAAATCATTAGATCCTTCATATGGTAGGCTTCCGATCGTTCATGTGCACTTGACAAAGATCGTAGAAATATTTCATTGTGCGTGAAGATATTTCTGTTATTGCTAATGAAAATTCAATCAAAGGCTTCAATTGTGCAAAACGAAACTTTGTTTATTCTAAACCGAAAGATTATTCAGAACAGCTTGCTTCAGGAAAACTCAAAATGTATCACTGAAACACTTCTCTCACAAATATCTTGCACAAAACGACGAAATATGCATTACACCA
>NC_069000.1:19225856-19226981 GCF_001194135.2 Octopus bimaculoides
ACCACCTAATGCAACAATCAATGCTCAAGTCTACTGTCAGCAATTAGAGCGTTTGAACCAAGCTTCGAAGAAAAAAAGACCCACTTTAGTGAATCGAAAAGGAGTGATGTTTCATCAGGACAATGCGTAACCCCACACTGCAAAGATCACATCACAGAAGATCGAAGAGCTTGGCTGAGAAAAAATTCCTCATCCACCGACCTCGCTCCTTCAGACTACTATTTGTTTTGTAGTTTACAGAATCATTTGGGGGACATAATTTTCGCAAGCCAGGAGGAGGTTGAAACTGATATTTCAGAGTTCTTCGCTTTGAAACCAAAAGAGTTTTACATTGATGGGAGTAAAAAGCTTGTAAATAGATGGAAGAACGTTATAGATAATCAGGGAAAGTACATTGAGGATTAAATTTCAATTAAATATAACATTTGATCACTTGTTTTCTTTATTCAGAATTCGGACAGAACTTATGGGATGACCTGATAGATTAATTATAAATAAAATTTGCAGAAAACTTTTAAATTAGGGAAGGCAATGAAAATAATTTATCAAACAATAGATCTCATTAAGTAATACATGTTATCATGTTTCCAAATTTGCCCTAAAACAATTCTTGAATCATAATGCATACTCAAAACATGCAAATCTAACAACCAAAAGATTAAGACGTCATGACCATGCACATCATCCAGGATAAATCATCTGGTGTTATTGATTCAGCGTACATCACCAGATGGTTTATTGCAGACATTGAGAATACAAACGGTATAAACTCTCTAGAGGGATGTGATACGCCCATATAATTTCAGAGAGTCTTGAAATACTCGACTGAAATTTAAAAAAAATAATACATTTTCTTACCTTAATATTTCTCTAAACTTATTATCGTTCATCATAGCTTTATTTTCGTTCAACACCTTCGAATCATATTCTCCATTTCCTATTATCGTTTTTATAATTTTCTATTGTATATGAGTCTATTCGACATGTCCTTTGGGGGTGGGAGTAAGTGGGTGGATTTTTCTCCATAACTTTGATTTGTTCCTTTATTTATGAGTTTCGCCTGAAAACCTGCAATATAAAATATAAGTTATATCATATATATGTGTGTGTGTATGTATATATATA
>NC_069000.1:19227189-19228244 GCF_001194135.2 Octopus bimaculoides
ATATATATATATATATAGGATAAATTCTTTATAAGAATTTATCAAGTAGTCAGCGTGAAAAACCTCATAAGGAAAAAACCCATCGTTTTTTTCCATAAATATATCTAATTTATATAAGGGCATTACTATATAGTAATGTCTGACGCTTAGAGGGACTTAATAAGTCAAAACTACCAAAAATAAGCACAGAGGCATTACTATATAGTAATGCCCTTATATAAATTATGTGTGTGTGTGTGTGTGTGTGTGTGTGTACTGTACCTGGATAAACAATCAGGCAAGACTTAAAATTCCAGTCAATATTTACAATAAATTTTACTCTGCATTCAGTATTGAATCCCTTACCAATACATGTTCTATTGTTAGCCACCAGGCAACAAATCAATAGAATTTTTTTTGTTGTTGTTGTGAAATCTGTCTGTTACATAAATTCCGGTTTGATTTACACCTTTCCCTCGGTATGTATGTACACAGACATATGTATTTTTCAGCAAGTTCGTGGAAGTCATTAAGCTACCAATTTCGAAAATAGAAAAAACAATTCATCTTTTTATATATGTAAGTATATTACATAATGGAAAGAAATTTATGAATATCCGTTCTTTAAATTTCTCTTAAGAAAACTTACGAATAAATTTTTGCTTTTCTCTGTTGAATGTTTTCGTAAGTTATACTCTCTCTCTATCTCTTCCTCCTTCTCTCTCACCATCCATCCATCTATCTATCTATTTATCTATCTATCTATTTATCTATCTATCTATTTATCTATCTATCTATTTATCTATCTATCTATTTATCTATCTATCTATTTATCTATCTATCTATTTATTTATCTATATCTATTTATCTATCTATCTATTTATCTATCTATCTATTTATCTGTTTATCTATCTATCTATTTATCTATTTATCTATCTATTTATACCATCACCAAACTGGAGCGCATCCTCTTCCGCTTCTTGTGGAAAGGAAGCGTTCCGATGGTTAGGCGATCCGTTTGCTGCCAACACCCGTTAAAAGGAGGACTGGGAATGCCGTGGTTGATGATGCGCAGA
>NC_069000.1:19229436-19233626 GCF_001194135.2 Octopus bimaculoides
AAAAAGAAAAGCTCTACATTGTATTTGTCCCATCTTCGTTGAGCCCTGTGTGGCTAATAAAAGAAATGTATCTATTTATCTATTTATCTATCTATTTATCTATTTATCTATCTATTTATCTATTTATCTATCTATTTATCTATTTATCTATCTAACTATCTATTTATCTATCTATCTATTTATCTATCTATTTATCTATATATCTATCTATCTATCTATCTATCTATCTATCTATCTATCTATCTATCTATCTATCTACCATTGTTTTTACCTCCTCAATCTTTCACTCAATACACAAGTAATCTAGACATTTCAGAAGCACTCTCCACTTCATTTCAACTCCATTGAATCATTACAGAAAAACAGTTAAATCATCATTTTCTTGAAGCAATTTCAGAGTACATTTTACTATTGAAAAGTTTGTCATGAATGAAGGTGTAAATTTCACAAAGTGAAGTAAGCGTCGCAGTGGCAGCGCTCTATCACTCTCTTTGTCTGTCTGTCTGTCTGTCTGTCTGTCTGTCTGTCTGTCTGTCTGTCTGTCTGTATGTATGTATGTATGTATGTACGTATGTATATATGTATGTACGTATGTATGTATGTATGTACGTATGTATGTATGTATGTATGTATGTATGTATGTATGTATGTATGTCATTGACCAGTTTTATTTCAAGATTTCTTGCCAAAAGAGAAAGAGCCGGTTTCTAACCTACATTCAAGGCTTCTTCATTAGAATTTCAACATCAACAACAGGGTATTTTTGTATGTATGTATGTATGTATATGGCAGATTTGTATGTTTTGCTTTATGTATATATTCTCATGCATATAGCTGCATATCTAGACATGCTCATATCTATTTAAATGATAAACTTCTGGTAAGTTTTACAGATTTTTATAGTTCCAGTAATGGATTGGCTATGTAGTCTTCCAATTTGCTTTCTACTTTCTGGTTCTGAGAAGTCTAATTTCTCAAGATTGGTATGTAGACAGTTTGTTACATATCCCAGGGCCCATTTTGTTGCTATGATATACTACAGAATACACTTATAAATAAATTATTTTAAATTAATTCAGTGCCATCAACTGCTTCTTTTTTTCTATAGCCTTATCTTTGGCAGTACTAATATAGCAGTGGATTAATTGGATGTTAATACGAGATGACTTGCAATATCTGTTTCGGTTCTGTACATACTTGCCTCTTGTCATCTCAAAATAAAAATCCTGCTCTTCCGAATCAGGCAAAATTAGTAATAAGCTTGGGAAGTCCGTTAACAAGTACCCAAGTATTTCAGCTGATCCATTCTTCCCGAGCGTTAAACTAATACACCTACTTGTCGTTCCTACATCTGACTTTGTCTTTTGCTTTCTGTAAATTTGAACTATGTGTGTATGTATGTGTGTGTGTGTGTGTGTGTGTGTGTGTGTGTGTGTGCGTGCGTGCGCGTATGTATGCGTGTGCGTGCACGCATTTGTAAATTAAGGAAACTCTACAGAAATTGAGTTTCAGATAGATCTTAGAAGAAAGGACCCATAAATGTTTGTGCAGTTTCACGGCAGTCTGATAACATATGAACGAGGATCAGGGGCAATGATCGTTAAAAGAATGCTACAAGAGAGAGAGAGAGAGAGACAGAGAGACAGAGAAAGTGAGATGAAACAACATATTTGCGCGTGAATCGTTGCCAATCGGTAGAATAGCCTTTAAATTGTTTATGCAGTTTAAGATATTTGTAACATAAACATCAATCTCAGTTATTTCAGCAGAACTCTAATATGGGTCACACTCGAGCTTTGTAGAAGGCTGCATAAGATTGTATACTCTCAGCTGTAGCTTTTGCAATACTGTATTTGTGAGGCAGCCATTGAATGCTCATAGGAGATTATGTAGTTCATCTGTAGTGGGAATATAGTATTGTGAGTCTGTTTGAGATGTAATAATTGTGTCTTCGTGCTGTTGAAGAAAACTTGGTGGCCATATCTGTCTGCATCTGAAGATGTTTTCCTAGTTCATGTTCATGACTGTGATGCAAAGCAATGCGTGCGTGTATACACACGTATCGTATACATATATTCACAAATACATATATATATCTATGAATATTTATATGCGTTGTGCGTGTGTGTGTATGAAGATGCTTATACATTTATTTGAGTGTACATGCATCTATATGAGATATAGATATTTTTGATACCATGCATAACACTCACACGCACGCACGCGTGCACTCACACTCACACTCATACACATACACATGCGCACTCAAATACCCACACATATTCACACACATTCTATCTCTCTCTCTCTCTCTCACTCTCTTAGTAGAGTCATAACTCTTAATGGTAGCTAGCTAGATCGTGTGTGTGTGCGTGCGTGCGTGTGTGTGTGTGTGTGTCTGTGTGTATGAAGATGCTTATACATTTAACTGGAAGAGAGAAAAAAGAGAGAAAACAGTGAAGTCTTGTAAAAAGATTGACAAACAGGACATTAAATCAGTAATTTACAAAATTTAGGTTGGAAAAAGAAAAGGTGGTTGACATCTGGTTGTTGTTTCTGTTTTTGCTGTTATTTTATAACCCCAGGCTCACTCTGAATAATTAGACTTATGGCCAAAGGTACTGCTGACTTGTACATGCTAGATTTTATGGTTTATCTAGAACTTCAGTATCTTATGTGTTCTCTGCTTTTACTTTTGACGGCAGTGCAATTTGAGGAAGTCTTGCTTGTTCTTTCCAGCATGTTGTGCAACCGCATAGAGGCTTTCTCGTTGATTCGGTTGACATCTGGTTGCCATTGGTGGTGTTATGAGACAGAGATATGCTACGGTGTGAATAATGTAGTTATATACAGACGATAATGATAGTGGTATAGCTAGGAAGAGATCTTGACAGAGAAGGCGTGAGATGGAAGGGAAGAAGGCGTAAAAAAAAAGGAAAATATCAGATAAATAAAAAAAAAGTGAAAAAGAAGGGCGAAATGAAGAATGAAGCAAAAAATAAAAACAGGAGAGAGAGAAAAAAAGGTGTGTGTGTGGAAAGGAAAGTAGAGAAAGAGGAAATATTAAAATAAAAGAAACTGTGAACGATGAAAAAAGAAAGAAACTTAGCGTATAGATATATATATATTAATAAAAGAAAAAGAAATACAATATGAAGAAATGGAGAAGAAAAAGAATGAATAAATGCAGAACCAATGGGAGAAAGATACAAAAAAAGAAAAAGAAAAGAAGAATATGAAAGAAATGAGAAGGAAAGATGAACAGAAATATAGAAAGAAAAACGGGAAGAGAATACGAAGGAAAGGGCAAAGAATAAGGGAGAAGGATAAGAACATTGAAAGGAAAGAGAGAAAAATAAAAATGAGTGATGAGGAAGAATCAAGAGAAGAGAAATTGAGGATACTTAGCATTGAAAGTGGGGGGAAAGAGTGAATGTCTGCAAGGATGAACCATAGAGAGAAAGCTTTTAAAGAAAGAAGGAAATGAAGAGGAAAGAAAAATATGAGCGCACACAGGCGTGTTCCTTATAAGTCAATAGTTTATACATGTGGATACATACATGCCTTCATATTCATGTATAAGTGCTTATGTGTATACGAATGCACATGTGTGTGTGTGTGTGTGTGTCTCTCTCTCTCTCTATCTGTAATTAAACAGATGTCTTAATATGTTTTATTCATTTTACTTCACGAAAAGCTAAAATGGTTTCCTGATAAGACGATTCCCTCCCTTGCAGAAGAAATGAACAACCAACTCCCATAAAGCTTTGCTTTACTACAAAAGATTCTAACAGAACTACTGTGAATCTCCAATATACATGACGTTGAGCATAAATTTACTCATGAAGGTGACTAAATCGTTTTCCAAACCTGTATGTAGAAAAACATATGCAAGCATATCACTTGAAATGGCTAGCATTGTCCAGTGATAGCACCACTGAAGAATGGTGTACAATATAGTTGCAGTTGTAATTGAATAAACATCTGCTTTAGTTATTTTCACAGGGAAGAAATTAATTTTGAAGTGTTCTGAAAAATATTTCGAAATTTTAACTGTTGCTCAAAGAAGAGGAGGTAAAACACTGCTGTCTCTGTTCTTTTTTCCCTCTTTGCCAACTTAAGGCTGGAGAAGGACACTATTCGAGACGTTGAACACCAATTCCTACGGCAATGTCACTGTACTCTTACCG
>NC_069000.1:19234017-19240966 GCF_001194135.2 Octopus bimaculoides
AGTAGCTAATAAACCTTTCTATTATAGGCACAAGGCCAGGTTTTTGAGGGAAGGAGCAAGTCAATTAGGGTTAGGGAAAACGAACACACGTGTGTTGCCTCTCTGCAAAATGTCAGAAGTAATGGAGATTAAATACGCTTTACACAGCTTAAACTGCCAAAGGAGTAACTATAAACAGCTGAATACTTGTCAATGATTGGTTGAAATTATCGAAATAAGACAATTTTTTACATGAAATTAATTCGAATACAAAAATTTTTTTGTGTTCTATAACACAAAATAGATAAGTATACAAAGTTTGAAAGTCTTTCGGTACCAAAGACACTACATAAAACATAAATGAAAACTGGTGCCCCAGTTTTGAACTAGATCCGATATGTTTTATCCCTTTCACTTCACTTTACATTGAACTACGCAATATTTAGTTACGTTTCTTGGCGTTCTGAAAACAAATCTCACTGAAGCCGACTTCTTTCATTCTTCCGTCCAAACTTGATAAAATTATTAACTTTCAGGTAATGGAGTTGATCTAATCTACAACGCTCTCCTAAAATTATTCTTGTTTTGTTGATGTTATTATATATCTCCTCCATACCTTGTTTTATTAATATACTGAGAGAGCAAATTTTGGTTCCTTTTGAGTATATACAAAAGCTATATTTTACAGGAGAGAATTACTGGGGAATTATGTATAATCTTAATCTTTTTGTTTGCAAAACATTAACATAGTATATGAAATGTAATCGATTTATATGGGAATTGAAACCTCTATGCTGCATGCTACTGAGGAAAACTTTTTTGTGGCCTTTAACTTGCCTGCATTTTAGCTAAGGATGAAGTTGTGAATAGTACATCAACGAAATATTAACAATATGAGTACGTCAACATAGTTTTATTTCATGAAAACTGAAAACATAATGTCTGCTTTGACTTGAAATAAACACTTATTAGTTTCGTGTACAGCGTTCTCCACACGAAAAGTTAAAAATAACTCGTGTATCAAGTTAGCAAGTAATTTTTCAGAAATTCTCTCTCTCACTTTTTCTTCTTCTCTTTGACCTCTCATACACACATACTGACCATATAACTAATTATTGATCTCTAACATAGATACTTTAAGAGAAGATGCAGTTGATTCAAGTTGTACTTTAATTAGTATTTATTTTATCAACCTCAGAAGAATAAAAAGTAAAACTGACCCAACAGGATCCAAACTCAGGGCGTAACTAAATACGACAAGGTATTTTGTCGGACAACCATTTATATGTACAGTTATGGGCAATTATTATTAACACGGCAAAATGCAGCGAACCGGCAGAATCGTTAGCACGCCAGACAAAATGATAAGCGGCGTTTCGTCCGTCTTTACGTTCTGAGTTGAAATGCCACCGAGGTCGACTTTGCCTTCCATCCCTCGGACCTCGATAAAATAAGTACCAGTCGAGTACTGTGGTCGATGTAATTGTCAATCCTCACCTTCAAAATTTCAGGCCTTATGCCTATAGTAGAAAGGTTCATTATCACTGCAAAGCGGAAGATTAGCAGAATTGATAGAACATCGAATAAAATTTAACTATTTTCTTTTACATGATGAGTTCAAATTCTGCCGGAACTGACTTAGCCTCTCATTCTTCAGGAATTGATCAGATATGAACCGTTTAAATATTCTCTTAATATAATCGTCTTCTCTCACCGCAATAAATTGCGGCCTTGCCGCTAGATTATAAATCATTATTAGCTCAGCCATGTCACAGATAACAGGCCTTTTGATTTGTGCCTCTTCTTTCATACAATCATCACTCTGCCCTATTCTATTATTATTAGCATTGTTATGTCATTGAAGACTAGGATTCACTTGTGCCATCTTATTGGCAATAACATCGCTTCATTCTTTCTGTGTCTCCCTTTTAGCAGTTAAAGCTTAATAGAGATCATTTTAAAACAAAATTTTTTTATGCCGGAATATGAAGAAATTATTACAAGTGAGCGATGTCAATTGTCTCAGCCAACCATTACGCGACCTACGTATTTGGAATAGACAGCTAGCGATACTCTGTTTATCGGATGTATGTGTGTGCGTAATTATGTTGATTAAATTTTTTTGTTATTCCAGAATATGCAAGTTAACATGTTAACTTTCCTCAGCCAATAAACCAATCGCAAATGTAACCAAACTGTTAATAATAAACAGATTGTGTATACGTGCATACATGTACGTGTATACATACGTATGTTTGTGCGTATATACGTGTGTGTTTATGCTGATTAAAGCTTTTGTTTTTCCAGAATATGTAAAAAGGCATTGCAAGTAAGACGTGTCAACTGTTTCACCCATCTACAAATGTAGCCAAAGTGTTTATAATAAACAGATTATGTCTGTCTGGGTGTCTGTATGTATGTATTTTGTACGTACATACGTGCGTATGTATGTATGTATGTATGTGTGTTTGTATGTATGAGTATGTTGGATGGAGGGATATAAGAGACTTGCAAAATAGCTCCACCACCGTCACCACCATATCACGCAAATCTCTCTGATGTTTACATTAAACCAAACTGTTTTTTTAATTTTATTTTTATATATATACATTTTATTCATATAACTTAGTGAAACCAGATGTGTGAGTCAATTGTTTCAAGATTCAACTCCTTGCTGAAACGCAAATGTCAAGCAATTGTGTCGAATATTTTTTTTAGCTATTATCCCTCTGTCTGCAAAACTGACCCCCATATCTCACGGAATACATGTTTGTATGCATCCATATGCCTTGCTGTCTGTTTCCCTGCTTGCATGTCTGTCTGTCTGGTTGTCTGTCTGGTTGTCTGTCTGCATGTCTGTCTGTCTGCCTGTCTGTTTTGCATGCTATGTATTTGTGTCACTGTAATGTCTGCACGTGCATGTTTCATAGTTTAACTACATATCTGTCCCTACAACTAAAATGGGGATTTCACTTCATTAGAACTTTTGGATCTTTTTCAGTTTAAATAATTTCTACAGATCTTATTGAAAATTTCTTCAGGCTGTGTGGTGAGTAGCTTGCTTACCAACCACATGGTTCCGGGTTCAGTCCCACTGCGTGGTATCTTGGGCAAGTGTCTTCTACTATAGCCTCGGGCTGACCAAAGCCTTGTGAGTGGATTTGGTAGACGGAAACTGAAAGAAGCCCGTCGTATATATGTATATGTGTGTGTATGTGTTTGTGTGTTTGTGTTTGTCCCCCCCCCCCAACATCGCTTGACAACCGATGCTGATGTGTTTACGTCCCCGTAACTTAGCGGTTCGGCAAAAGGGACCGATAGAATAAGTACTAGGCATCCAAAGAATAAGTCCTGGGGTCGACTTGCTCGACTAATGGCGGTGCTCCAGCATGGCCACAGTCAAAAAGACTGAAACAAGTAAAAGAGTAAAAGAGAGATGCTGTTTTTCATGCCAGTTTTGAAACTCTCAACTATTTCATTTATATTTTTGAAATTAATGATAATGTTACGACTTTTAAAGAATGAAGTTTTTTTTATTATTTTAGGCAAATAGATCAAACTTTTTTTTACGCCGATACGATGTAATGGAAAGAGTCATTTTTTTGTTGTTGTTTTCGAAACGCAACTGTAATGATTACAAAAAATTATCTTTTGAGAAATTAATAAGAAAACCTACACAACCTTTAAAGAATAAAATTTTGAATGAAAGAAAACAACAAATCAGTGTTTGCTATGAAATTTTGCAATACACTACAAACACAAACTGTAACCATAATCCTATATCCTAACCCTAATACAAAACATTACACGCTAACTTCTATCCCTGACTCTAACCGTCCTAAATCTAATCCTTATCCTTGTCCCTAACCCTAAACTCTAAACGTAACGTTGAACCCTTGGCCTGCTAGACGGGAAGTCGAAAAAGGATCAAGCGGCTAAACTTATAGAAATTCCCAATCTTTAAAGTCTAGTATATATTTTATTATTGATTTCTTCAAAAAGTGGTCTGATTTTCGTAACTGGCATGGAAAACTTACTCTTTTACTTGTTTCAGTCATTTGACTGTGGCCATGCTGGAGCACCGCCTTTAGTCGAGCAAATCGAACCCAGGACTTATTCTTTATAAGCCTAGTACTTATTCTATCGGTCCCTTTTGCCGAACCGCTAAGTTACGGGGACGTAAACATACCAGCGTCAGTTGTCAAGCGATGTTGGGCGGGGACAATAGGTTTCCAATCACATCAAAGTTTTCAATTGCTTCGGCATCCTTCCTATGACCTGTATATACTTCTGATTTTTTAAATATAGCCATTCTCACTATCACAAACAAGAGAGGTTTTGATTCCTCACTTTATCCGTCTGTCTCTGATATACTGTTTTATAGACGGAGTTTGTTTGTCGGAATCATTCCCTCGTCAAATGACAAATTGCTTCTCGGTGTGTAATGCAACTTGAATTTTTCTAGCAAGTGATTGAACACGGGACTGGATTTGTAAATCTTGTCAGATTTGTCTAGTTCTGGGTCTAGTTCATTTACACTATGTAGTATAGACCATATTGCTAAAAATCTATCTCTTGCAAAAACTTGTGCAAATCCAAGTGTGAGAGTCAAGAAATTTTCCTTATCTCGCCAATATTGTTCATAGTTGTCCTTGTGAATAAGTATTTCCAGCCAAAAAAATGCACTTATCTTTGATATTGCCAAGGCCTGAAAACTAAAGGATTCTGCACAATAATTTGAGGGCTTTGCTTCTCTGGCATGTTCTGCCTGCCTATTAGCTTCATCGACAAAGAGCTGCCACAAAACATCATCCCAGAATAAAGTGAAACAGTCAGCAGGGCTGCTCTCATTATTCATTGAATCTGGTATATTTTGGGGGCTGGGTGTTTCTTTAGGATTGGATTGTTTTTCAGTTGTACCATCTAATGTCTCTTGTCCACTGACGCTGATCAGACAGTGGCTGAGAAATCCGTCGCACATCTTGACCACGTCCTCTACTGCAGCCACGCCCCCTAACAGGTTGTAAAACATCACCACCTGGGTCATGATTATCAAAAGAGTCACTATCATTTTTATTTTCACCTTCGTTTGCACTCGTGTTATTCTTGTTACTTGTACTGTTGACAGCATCATCTTCACTCTCTTCGCTTTCGAAATCACTGTTATTTTCATAATCAGACTCTCCATTCTTATCATCAGAATCCGACATAATCATTCGTAATGGTTGCTCGGTTCTCATTTTCTTACCGTTCATGTTTATAGCAAAAGAAATAATCAAAATTCTGCAATTTAAGTCTAAAAAATTCTGGAAGCTTCCCCCCGGAAGTTCGGCCGTAAATAGAAGCCTAAACTGTGATGTAAAACGGTCATTTATTGGTTAAATAGTTAGCGGCCTAGTGGGTGTATATACCATACACAGGCTGAAAAACCGGCCTGGCGGGTTCAAAGGGTTAACTATGAAAAGTATAAAGCTTTATTTAATTTATTCGAAATGTTACTTTTATTTGCCATATATTTCAGATATTAAGTACGCCACTTAACCCTGGCTCTATTCAGCGTGCCATATACCTGGGTAGGTTACGAAATATATGAAAAGCGAAAACAGTTATACACGAAAAGAAATACGAGGAGAATATGTTCAACCAATTATTATCAGCTATTAATGCTGATGAAAATAAGAATAATCATTTAAAAAACACTTTTACCCCTTTTTTCTTCACCTTTCTAGTTACTTGAACACCACCACCATCACAAAAAAATACCCTAGCCACTAAGCCACGCGCCAATACACACACACACACTTATGTACATATATATATGTGTGTGTGTGTGTGTGTGTGTGTGTATAAAATATAAACTTATACTTAGATTGTGTGCACACACATGCTCGTACACACATTTATACAATATAGAGTATATGCAATATATAAATAATATATATATGTATAATCTATCTGTCTGTCTATCTATCTATCTGTCTGTCTGTCTGTCTATTATGTAATATCAAATTCCGCCGAGGTCGATCTAATTGACTGGCCTCCTTCCCCAAAATTTCGGGCCTTGTGCCTGGAGTAGAAAAGAATATATAATATATATGACATATACCGTATTTTAACGTGTATATGGAACCTTTTTTTGTCAAAAATTAGGTAAAAAAATATGGGTGTTTCTTATACATGGATAGTATTATGATCCCTTACAAAACCTTTTATCCAAATTTTAAGTCCCCCAAATTAGGGGGTTTCTTATACACGAGGGTTCCTTATACACGTTAAAATACGGTATATTATATATATATATAATATATAAAACATATATATTTATAATATATATATAACATATATTATATAATATCTTTTATCTTTGTTTCAATAATTAGACTGTGGCCATGCTGGAGCACCGCATTGTAGTACTTTAGTCGAACGAATCGACTCATTTAAAAAAAAAACCTGATGCTTATTCTATCGGTCTCTGTTGCCAAACCACCACGCATTGGGACTGAACCTGAAACTTTATGGTTGAAAAGAAAACTTTTTACAACTCAGCCACGCTTCCGAGCAATATAGCTGCGGGGTCAATCCCACTGCATTGCTCCTTAGGCAAATCTCTTCTACTATAGCCTCGGGCCATCCAAAGCCCTGCGAATGGATTATAATATATATATGATTGATTGATTGTGTGTGTGTGTGTGTTTTTGTGTTCTTAGCAGTTCGGCAAAAGAGACGGTAGAATAAGTACCGGGCTTAAAAGATAAGTGGGGTCGATTCTTTCGACTAAAATTCTTCAAGAGGGTGCCCCAGCATGGCCGCAATCTTAATAACTGAAACAAGTAATAGATAAAAGATCAGATATATAATACATTATATATATTAAGTATATGATATAGAAAATTTATAATATACATTATATGATATAAAATATAATATAATATAATATAATTATATATATATATATATATACATATATATA
>NC_069000.1:19241136-19245859 GCF_001194135.2 Octopus bimaculoides
AGAGAGAGAGAGAGAGAGAGAGAGAGAGAGAGAGATTATTTTATTTCTTTCAGGAGGACAAAAAAATAACATTATGCAACCTATCATAAATGAACCAAATTCGTTCTGTGTCTCGCCTGCTTTCGTAAATAACCATGAAAAATTACGACAACACTAATAATGAAGGCTTTACATTTGACTGCAACGATTGAGTCGGCAAACAATAAAGGAGAAACAAGCAGGCATCAGAGACAAGATGGGAGGAGAGCGTGCAAGTATATATGTTCGGGAACAGTAGGAGGAGGTGAAAGGTTGTAAGGAGGGCGTTGAGAGTGATAAGACATTTGCAGGAGTAGAAGGATGAAATAGGGTCGGGGTGGTGTTCGCATGCATTTGAGAACGGGTGACGATGAGTGAGGAGAAAAAGAAAAAAGAATTAGAAGAGTAAGAGAGAGCATGAGAGGGGGAGTGAGAGAGTAAGGGCAAGAGAGAGGGAGAGAATTGGAATACATGTTGGATGTGGGGGGAAGGAATTGGAAATTGAGTGCGCCAGAGGAGATGAAGGAACAAGGAAAGAGGGGAATGGAGGAACCGAAGGAGACGAAGTTGGTGGTAAGGGAAGATGAGAGCGCTATCAAATGGAAATAAGGTCAAATTGAGCTTGCTGTATAGAATCCAGCTGAAACAACGACATCATACCAGACTGTGCGGAATTTATCGATCTTGGACGGGGGTCGGACGGAAGTAGACAAAGGTAGTGCAAGCCTAGAGAGAGAGAGAGTGGGTGAGACGGAACGTACTTGTGAAGGAATATCTTGTCTGTGAATGCTGTTTGGAATTCCAATAGAAATTATTCCATGCTCTAAAGTATTTCTGTCTTACACTGCCCAGTCTGCGGCTAATTTATCTTTTTTATCTCTAAAAATGGAGAAAAAAAAAAAAAAGGAGTTTCACTTTCAGATGAAATTTCGCACCCCATCAAAAAAAAAAAAAAATCAAAGGAATAATGAATCAATCAATATATTATATAAAACTATTTGTTTCTTCTTCCTTTTATTATTATATGTAAAAGTTCTGCATTTTTTAAGGAGAAAGGAAATGATATGTTGCGACATTTAAATCTTTTCTTTTTTTTATTTTAAGCGTGTAATGGAAGTGGAATGGTTTCAACTGACCCATCTTACATAAAAAGTATTCAATATTCTCGCCATCAAGTCGGTAAGTGGCAGAATTATGAACGTGCAGGACAAAATATCTTGCTGTATATATTCACATCTATTTACTTTCAAATACTACAGACATCGATTGTGCATTTCATCCTTTCGATAATAATACAAGTGCACTAGTCAAATGCTGTAATCGAGCTAACCGACTGTTCTGTCCCCTAAATGTGTTTGCCATCTGTCTATATTAGAAATTATCATTAAATTGAAAATAAAGGGTTTGATTAATAATATTGTAGATGTTGTTAGGTCAGTGTGGCGCAGTCAAACTACTGGACTCAGTAAATACGTCCACTGACATACCTCAAATTCAAATAAATCTTACCTTTTTCCCTATGAGGTCGATTAAAATAAAGTAATTATCATGTACCAGATTAGATTCAATGGCTATATTCTATTTCAAACTATATTAGTCCCTGTGCCAATGCAAGAAGCAATTATTGTTAGTGTTAGTTGTGATTTTATTAGCTTAAATTTGCAGCAACCCATTTTTATTTGATGATGAAGAGCATGTTGCCTCCCTCCTTATGGTTGAGGGTCGGTTCGTGTGGGAGTTGTCTCAAGCACAACCACCACACTTCGCCATACACAGTGATCTCGTGCGGTAATCAAACATTCCACCATATTCCCCGCCTTCGCAATTCAGGCCTCAATAACATCGCTCTATCTACGTATTGTCACTTGAAAGTAAGTTTTGTAACCGTCCAACTCGAGGGTGCGGATACAGAGGTTCTGGGCCTTTAGAACTGCGCCAAAATATTGCAGTTTCCACCGTCTGACAAACGTTACCGACTTTCCTTTTCATGCTCGTTTTCTCAAGGGCTGAATCCTTCGTTCTTCAGGTCGCCCGACTTATCCGTGGCGCTCAACTGCAAATATTTCACACAAAAGACAGAACAGCATTCCCAAAACTAGTTTACTAAATGTCGAACATTGCATTTGTGATGTTCGACATTTAGTAAACACGCTTCGGATAAGCGTCATTATTAACGTCATTGCCTGCGTGCATACATACATGCATACATACATACATGCATACATGCATACATACATGCATACATACATGCATACATACATACATACATGCATACATACATACATACATACATACATACGTACATACATACATGCATACATACATACATACATGCATACATACATACATACATACATGCATGCATACATGCATACATACATACATGCATACATACATACATACATACATACATGCATGCATACATACATGCATACATACATACATACATGCATGCATGCATGCATACATACACACATACATACATGCATGCATGCATACATACGTACATACACGCATGCATACATACATACATACATACATACATGCATACATACATACATACATGCATACATACATACATGCGTGCATACATACATGCGTGCATACATACATGCGTGCATACATACATGCATACATGCATGCATACATGCATGCATACATGCATACATGCATGCATACATACATACATACATACATACGTACGTATAATTAAATGCTTGCGTTTCCTGGTTAGATAAAAAAAAAATTACTTAGTGCAAGAAGAGTTTACAGATTTATTGAGAAACTGAAACTTCACAAGTTACAGCTATTAGTTTCACGTTGTTAAGTTATTACTCCTCAGATGATTCTGAAAATTGGTCACCAGATTATAGACTGACTGAAAAAAATTTCAAATTTTAGAAATTTATCAAAATCGGCTGTGTGTGTGTGTGTGTGTGTGTGTGTGTGTGTATGCACGCATGTATACAGACTGATAGACAAACAACTCATTTCTAGATACAAATACAAACAGATAATACCATAATACAACTGAGGTAAAGTACCTCAGAAGACCGTTCTGCATAATAACTATACGCACAGCAGAGTCGCACATAATTTTAAGCAGTTGAAAAACTTCGATTAACTGAGATTAGTTGTTTAAATCTTAATGACTCTTAAAGTGTTTAAAATTTAAAAACAAACAAGAGAGATAACTCAAATAAAGTCAGCTAATTTCGCTTGGAAAATAAAGATGATGCTGATAAGAATGTAATTAAAAATAGCTGACAAACAGGCATAGGGGGAAAAAATTAGACATCTATAACATAAGCTCCTCGAAAAAAAGCATTAGAAATAACGTAGACCAATCAAAATATGGAGACATGTTGGCTGTCATACAGAAAAACACATGGTGACAAAGAGAAAAAAAACAATCATAGTCAGTCCTGAAGGAACAGAGAGAGTGAGAATGTTAGAGGGAGAGAGAGAGAGAGAGAAAGGAGAGACAGAGAGAGGAAAGAGAAAGAGAAGATATGTATGTTTGAGCGAAGAAAAAAAAGGTAAAATAAGGAGTATGTGTGTTAAACGCGAGAGAGAGTTTATATGAATGCATGAGATAAAAATGAGTCCGACATAGACATACAGACAGACAGATAGGCAGGCAGACAGATAAATAGATAGATAGATAGATAGAAAGACAGACCCAGACAAGGGTTAAAAAGAAAAATAGTTGAAAGAGATTGAGAAACGAGTAAAAATGAGTGATAAATTATGCTTATGTGTGCATGTATGCATGTGTATGGATAAAAGAGGGACAAGAAGAGAGAGAGAGAAAGAGAGAGATTGTGAGGGAAAGAGTGTGTCGGTCGGTCGTATGTAAATATAAAATGGAAGAACGGTGTGTATTCATGGTTGGGGTTTTTGGGTGGGTAGTTGTGTGTTATTATAGTGGTTTTATACATGTATATGATGTGGTAAGAGGCGCGTCTTACATAATGCGCGTAGTTACTTCTCTTAATCCCGCCGAGGTTAACTTTGCCTTTCATCCATCCATGTTTGATAAAATAAAATACCTATCAAGTACCCAAGTCGATAAAAACGTCTATTCTCTACCTGTGAATCTCCTTAGCCTTATGCCACTGCAAACACTCTAATGTGTAGGGATAGAACAGTGCATGTGTGATATGTTTATATTCGTTACATGTTCGTGTTGTAATGTGGAACTACGTATGGATATGTGTGCTTCTGCGTGCGTCTTCATGCAATATATTCGATATGTTCGTCTTTATTTTTTGTATATATGTTTATGAAATTTTGGGAGAAGTGATGTGATTACATATGCATAAATTTATGCGTCTGTAATGTGCGTCAATTTGAAATACATTTGTATGTATGTATGTACGTGTGTGTGTGTGTGTGTGTGTGTGTGTTCCTCTGTGTGTGTGTGTGTGTGTGCGTGCGTATGTGCGTGCGCGCGTGTGTAAGCACGTATCTATGTTGTTTATTATTGATTTGGTCAGTAGGAAGGTTGTGCCAAAATTCTTTCGTATGTCTTCCGAGATTTGCAAACTCGACGCTATTGATGTCGAGGAAATTCCAAACTGTCGACATTGTGACGAAGAGAGGACTAAATGTAATGGTTAGTGTTGGGCCTTAGGCCGGACTCCATATTTTTTTACTGTGTATATATGTATATATATATATATATATATATATATATATATAT
>NC_069000.1:19245869-19246571 GCF_001194135.2 Octopus bimaculoides
ATATATATATATATATATATATATATATATATATATATATAATGTATAAGTCTATATATATAGATATATGTATATGTATGTATGTGTACGTATATGTGTAAAGTGTCTGTTATATTTGTCAAGTACACGCACTAACACACGTTTACTATTGATGCACTTTATTTTTATTGGTGTTGTTATAATTTATTTTTACTATTTATACGGTTTATTCAGTATTTTTTCTCAAATACCACATTGCCTTTCCCTCCCACCTCACACTCGCTCTGACTACTTCCTTATCCTCCCCTTCAAGCCTTCTTCTTACGTGCAATGCAGTTACTTCTACACACCATCCTCCCATGCCACTACACTCTTCTATTTTTACACTTCCACATATCCCAACAAATGCCCATCTCTATACACGAATACCCTCCTTTACATGCACATACCTCGCCACCTCTTTTCCCTTCCTCACTTCCCCCTTAGAACCGCATTCCCACCTGACCCAAAACCCTTCCTATTTTTTCCGTTCTCTTTTCTCAATCTTTTTTGTTTTTTGCATATCTTTCTTCTGGTGAAGGACAAACGCCCGAAAAGTTAAGACTCTATTTCTTCTTTTGAAGCTTTAAACTAACACAAAATATGCTAATTTGCTCTCTCCTATATTATTTTCCTTTTGTCGTCATTGCCTTTTTCATTTTTTCGTGTGAGTATATATATATA
>NC_069000.1:19248128-19250757 GCF_001194135.2 Octopus bimaculoides
GCCTTCTGTAGTTATTAATATTATTACATATACCTATATGTACACATTTTCATTATTTTGGGGCTAATTTCTGAAAGAAAATCGGCATTTGTTTTATATTTACTGCCGATTAGTTAATACGCACATGCGCGGTTAATTTTTGAGAAATTAAGCATGTAAACTCAAGTCAGGTTCTTTCCTATGACTCGTTGTTTACACGCTACTCCGGAACTCTGCTGACGGAAGCTCCCGAGTTAGATATATTTTTATCTTGCTAAATAGCTTGAAACCATGGTACAGAGTATAGACTGGTAAAAATGTTTTTATTTTTCATTCTCTTTCGAAATTATCCCTATTTTTGTGGTATAGAGTTTTTTGCTGCTCTTTCTAGCGGGTTAGATGTCCTATTATAGGCATCTCTATATTTTAAATGTACACATTTTCATGTTGATTTACGTTCGCATATATTCATAGATCCAAAATATCATTGTTACTAATACCCAGGCTAGAAAGCGAATGAAAGATACATTTATAAAACAGTCCACAAACTTTATCCTCACAATACACAAAGGTTAAAATTTTATAATACTAGCCAGATAACATCAAGAACAATTAACCCCAAGTCAGAAATCCGCTGACCAAATAAACTTTCTACCAATTGACATCCTTTTTTGAACCTTAAAGCACAAGTTAAGCAAATTTCTATACTAAAAACACTATGACCTGAAAGCTGAACATGCCTAAATAAAAACATCTAATTACAAAGATTTACTTGCTGAACTGAACTCTGAACAATAACCTTCACATTCCCAAAACAAACAGGTTAAATCTGCCATTAGCGTTCAAATAAAATCAACACTACTAAACGTAGTTACACATCTACTATCCAATTAAGCTTTTCACCTATCTACATTCTTTTTTGAATCCTAAAAAATAATCCCTGGATCTAAGGCTCACACACGTAAATGGAGACATTTGATTACAAAGTTTTACATGTACGTCTGAATTCTGAACAGTAACACACTCCGAATTTGATCACTAAAAACCTTCCATAATACCTTTCCATAGGAAACTACTCCACAACCATATTTTCATTCAACAGAGCTCTACCTACGTCAGAAGAATTACACTTACTAGAGACTATATAAAGCCAAGATGAACTCAAATGTACTACAGTCCGATGAAAGCTAAGCAGGCCGAAACTTCGAAATCGCTTTCAACATTATTCATGTTTAAAAAGTAATAAATATGTATTCTACATAAAATATGAAGTAATCCTTCAGTTTAATGTAAAATTGTTTTTATTATAACCACATACACACCCGCACATACGAGCGCACGCGCACACGCGCACACACGCACACACACACACACAAGTGCAAGTGTGGCTGTGTGGTAAGAAGTTTGCTTCCCAACCACATGGTTTCGAGTTCAGTCCCACTACGTGGTACCTTGGGCAAGTGTCTTCTACTATAGCAACGAGTGAATGAATCTGATGGTGTGAATAAGGGACATCAAATTAAGATATTGTTGCCGATTATCAAGAAAAAGACAAAACAGTCAAACAGCCCGCAGTTAGCAAGAAAATGATTACTATATTGCTGGATGTCGCCCTGTCAATTTCGTTGATTGGGCGGTTGGCTGATGGGTTAGTTAAGGGTATCGGTGGGATGGTGGATTGGTTCGTGTTTAGGTGGGTTAGAGGATCGGAGATAGGTTTTATAAAATTATGTGGTCAGCGTGTTGTATAATTGCTCGATTGATGGATTTGAGTGGATGAGTCAATAGAGGGTTACATGGATATTTCTATTGATGTCAATACGGGTAGTAATATGGCTGACTACAAAATTGGATTTATTGGATGGCTATAAGAAATGTTATGTGTGTGTTTGTGTGTGTGTGTGTGTGTGTGTGTGTGTGTACATGTGCTCGTGCGCATGTGTATACGTGTTAATGTAGAAATCACTTTCTCGCCGTTTATCAATCTTCTTTTTTTTTGTTCTCTGAAATGGCTCACCTGAAATATTAGCCTCCATTTCACATCATAACATCATTTGTTTTTAATTCTCAGTTGACTCGTGCCGCCGGCATTCAGTACTTTCAGTCTACTTTCGAATATTTTCAACTCGTAATATTATGGGATATATTCCTGCATGTGCATTCAGAATGCAGGACGTTCCTCTGAGGTATTTTTTCTGTCTGCCTCGGTCGACCGGTCAGTCTGTCTACCAGTCTATCTTACGTTCGACATTCTCGTCTGATTATTCGTCCGTTCGACAGCCTATTCGTTTATATACATAATATATCTGTCTGCTTGCCAGTCAGCCTGTTCGGCTCTAACTGTCTGGCTGCTTGACTAGTCGGCTGGCTGGCTGGCTGGCTGACTGACTGGCTAGTTGACTGAGTATCGGCGGCCAGAACGGAGACGCGTCATTAAAAAGAAAAAGATATATATAAAAATAGAAAAAAAATCATGCTTTATAAACATTGTTATGAAGTAGGTCAAAGTCAGTTGCGAAACTCAGACTTCTCTCCCTCTTCTCTACCCCATCTCTCCTCTGCTTGGCAGACACGCACTCACACACATACGCACGCACACATTGCACTCTAGATATATATATATATATATATATATATATATATATATATA
>NC_069000.1:19251700-19252570 GCF_001194135.2 Octopus bimaculoides
TATATATATATATAATATATATATATATATATATAATATATATATATATATATACGCACCGTCTCCTTCCAATCTCTTTTTATTGCAATCCCTTACTCATTCTATCGGTTATACTCACTACCAACTAACTATTCTCGACGCATCGACCATCTTATGTCCTGCTTTTAAATATTTCTCATCGTGTCTTTGCCATAACCTGCCCATTTTGAAGCCAACCTACCTTTTAGTATTTCTTTTCGTGCTTTTTCTCTATTTCCCATCTCTAGTCTAGTATGTATGTATGTATGTATGGATTGATGTGTATGTATGTGTGTGTATGTATGTATGTATTCCTTATGCTATTCTGTTCTAAACTTCCCCTCTCAGTACATTTTCCCACACTCTTTGTCTTCATCAGTCTTATTTGCTTATTTCTTTCTTTTAAACTTTGGTTCATATATATATATATATATATATATATATATATATATATATATATATATATATATATACATATATATGCATATAGACACACGGATATATATATATATATATATATATATATATATATATGTGTGTGTGTGTGTGTGTGTGTATATGTATGTGTGTGTATATGTATGTGAGTGTATGTGTGTGTATGTATGTGTATCTGATTCTTTTAATGTGCTGGTTTTCCTGGTATTAAATTGATATTAATATCAAATTTTTACCCTATTATGTTATATATATGTATGTATATATGTATGTATGTGCATGTGTGTGTATGTATGTGAGTGTATGTATGTGTATATGTATGTGTATCTGATTCTTTTAATGTGCTGGTTTCCTGGTATTAAATTGATATCAATTAATATCAAATTTTTACCCTATTATGTTATATATATATGTGTA
>NC_069000.1:19253967-19256415 GCF_001194135.2 Octopus bimaculoides
CACACACACACACACACACACACACACACACACACTAAGATCAGCTCACCTACAAACATTGTGATAGCAGTAGTAGTGATAAAAGTGGTGGTATACTGATGATGGTAGTAGAGTTGTGGGGGTGTTGATCTAGTGATGACAAAATGAACGGTGGGTGGAAACGGAATACTTGCTGCTGGTATTTATGTGAATGGAATATACTTTGGTGAAATATTGGGAAATATGGGAATTGTGCTCACACTTATATTCAAAAGAGTAGTATGCATACTCACATATACATGCATATACATATGTATATATACACATATTTGTGTGTGTTTATATGTAAGCATGCATATATATATATATATATATATACAACAAACTTCTTTCAGTTTCTGTCTACCAAATCTACTCACAAGGATGTGGTCGGCCCGTGGCTATAGACGACACTTGCCCAAGGTGCCATATAGTGAGACTGAACCCAGAAACATGCAGTTGATAAGCAAACTTTTTACTTCACTGTGCCAATATATGTGTGTGTCTGTGTTATATTATGTATGTATGTTATCAATCAGTTTCATTTCTGTATTTCTTGTCCATAGAGAAAGAGCCAGACTCTAACATAGATTCAAGGCTCCTTCATTGGAACTTTTATCAACATCAACTAGGTATTTGTGCATATGTGTGTGTGTGTGTGCAGTATTTGGTGTTAGTGTATGCGCAGATTTGTATGTTTGTTTTATGGATGCGTTTTTATATATATGTATGTATGTATGTATGTATGTATGTATGTATGTATGTGTGTATGTATGTATGTATGTGTGTATGTGAGTACTTAATAGAATACATGAGTATATTTTATCTTTTTTAATCGGCAGAAGTTACGAAGTGACTCAAGGGCTTGAGACTATGCCAAGCTTGAAAGTCTCATCCTCTGAATCACTTCCTCGTTTCTACCGAAGTAAGAATTTTGGTACAAGACTAGTAATTTTGCGGGTAGGAATTAACTCAATTACATAAAATCCAGTATTGACTTGTAACTTATTTCATTGATGGGGGTAAAGTTAACCTCTGCATGATGTGATTTCATAACGTAAAGAGCTGACAGAAATGCCGTTAAGCATTTTCTTCGACTAGCTAACGATTCTGCCATCTCGACATGCTAAAACTGGTACTTATTATATTAATCTCAAAGGATGGTAACGTTGACTTCAGCGGAATTTGAACTCGGACAGTAAAGAGCTAGGAGAGTAACAACAACAACAACAATAATTTCTTTATTAACCACAAGGGTTTACATTCAGAAAACCATTATGGACAGTACTGGACAAAACCAAGAAATGTGTGTGTGTGTGTGTGTGTGTGTGTGTGTGTGTGAGTGCGTGTTGTGAGGGTTTTGCGTGTAAACAAACCAACAGAATTTTAAACAATTCAACAATGTGTGATCCTCAATAGGGAGGAGACGTTCGAGGGCTGCTCATGGAAAAACCCCATACAAAAACCATGGGTACCCTGACTTTGGGGGCAGGTGCCTTTTTCCTTCCCCCCCTTTTTTTTTAAATTTTAAATGCAGGCCTGTTCACCTGCACCATTCTCGCCACTTTCATCCGCCTTTTAGCAAACTGGCTAGAAGACAACATACTCCCTTCTCTAAACTTATTTTCCTTTACAAATGAAACTCTTGAAGTTGGTCAGGGTTTGGCCAAAATATACACACACACACACACACACATACATTGCCTTGTATATGTGTGTGTGTGTGTATGTATGTACACACATATATACAAATATAATACCTGTATATATATATATATATATATATATATATATATATATACATACATACATACATACATACATACATATCAGTTTGTGTGTCTGAGCACATGCTGATCTATATGATCATTGTATAGGATACTTAAAAGTGGGGTAGAAAGAAATTATAAAAAGAAAGTAGCAAGAACGAGGTTAAAAACAATGTGAGAATGGCTGAGCGCGTAACAAACAAATTTGACACGGTTCCATAGTAGTAGCAGCAGCAGCAGCGGCGGCATCTGCGACAGATTTGGGTCAACGGTTGAGAGACACTTCATTATGTGGTTATGCAGAACGAGTGGTGCGTGCATTTGTCTATTCGCGGGTGGTTGTAGAAATGTCAGACGTTGAGTGTGCGTACGCGTGTGTGTGTGTGTGTGTGTGTAGGGAAGGAGGGAAGGGTGAAGTATAAACTTGTCCCTCTAGTGTTTTACTTGTTTTTCTTTTATTCTTTTATTCTTTTGTTTGTCATTCGGCTGTGGCCATGCTGGAACACAGCCTTTAGTCGGACAAATCGACCCCAGGACTTATTCTTTGTAAGCCTAATACTTATTCTATCGGTCTTTTTTGCTGAACCGTTAAGCTACGGGGACGTAAACACACCAACATCGGTTGTCAAGTGATGGTGGGGGGACAAACACAAACGCGTAA
>NC_069000.1:19256912-19257338 GCF_001194135.2 Octopus bimaculoides
CTTCAAAATTGGGTCAACTACAGACAGACACTTCATTATGTGGTAACAACTCAACGAAGTGGTGCGTTGCTTGGTCTGTCGAGTGTACGCCGGCGGTAGTAGAAATGTCAGACGGGTTGTGTGTCTGTGTGTGTGTGTGTGTGTGTGTGTGTGCGGGTAGGTGCGCATGTGAAGCTTGTGTATTTCACCTCACCATGTTGTTGCGGCTGAAAAGTTGTGCGCGCCAATACATTTTTATGTCAACGGGACTGTGACGATGCTTATGAGAAGATATATTATTGCGTATCAGGACGTATACACGAGCACCTGTTGAATGTATGTATGTATGTATGTATATATATTCTGATTATATGTCTGTGCACACGTTTGAATGTGGTGTGTGCTAGAGGGTTTGCAAATCCAATGGAGGTCTTAAAAGACATGTTA
>NC_069000.1:19257348-19259922 GCF_001194135.2 Octopus bimaculoides
GAGGGTTTGCAAATCCAATGGAGGTCTTAAAAGACATGTTAGGATCCACAATGAGCAGAACTTACTTGCAGGCATTGGTAGTGCAAATCAGAGGTGTAGTCTGTGTGGGTATTTTTTCAAAACACTGTCTGGTTTAAAAAGCCACACATCAGACGCCATGAACGGGCTAAGGTGTAGGTGCAGGAGGTGGTCAAACTCTGTGTAAGGAGTAGACAACCACCATAACCACCATGTATGTATGTATGTATCTACGTACGTATGTATGTGTGTATGCATGCGTGTAGCTATATATGTGTCTCATCTGTCTGTGTCTGTAGTTGTAAAAACTGGCGATGCTTATTTCCGTGTCCGTTTATTTCTCTGTCCAACGGGTTATCTGTTCGCTAATAGGGAACAATGAAAAAGATAAAGGCTGAAGTCACTATCATTAAAACGTCGAAGGTGTGCTCCAGCGTGACCGCAGTGCACAAAATAATAGAAAAATACTAGTGTTACCCGAATATGACAGGCATCTTTGAAAGTATACTTTTGCTACCATGGCTAATATCAAGAAACATGGCAAACATGCCATAATTTTAATTCTTTTACTTTTATCAAATTTCTTATTACTTATACAAAATGATGAAATGAATAATAATTTTGAAAAGAAATATATTTATTACCCTAAAAAAATAAATGTCTAACTCAATCATATAACTGTTTCCATAACTACTCTTTCATTTACTTCACCTCCTCCATCCCAAAGATTGCACCTGTGTGTGTGTGTAGCGTTCTTTTCTCATTGTCTGCCACTAAGCCTAATATGTGCACTCACCCTGCATCTTTTATCTTAACTTTCAATGTATCTCTCGTTTACTCTCTCCTTCAACATATCTCTTGACGATGCACAACGCGACTGGAGATATCAATCAACCAATTAACGAGAGAGAGAGAGAGAGAGAGAGAGAGAGAGAGAGAGAGAGAGAGAGAGAGAGAGAGACTGGCAGGCAGGCAGACAGAGAGATTGATTGGTATACACACACGTACATAGATAGTGTTTATAGAGAAAATCAATTGTGAAAAAATGTTCTATGGACGTGTGTATATTCATTTTCAAATATGTTTTCTCGTGTACCTGATTGTTAAGCGTAGGCTCAAAACTTTTCATACTTTGGTGTTATTGGTATAAGCAGACCTGTCACCTCATTCATGCTCGAACTATGAACCCAGTCTTCATCAATTCACATCCTATAGTCTTGGGAAAAGGTATGCTTAATAATGTAGATTTTCGTTCCCTGTTACTTATGAAAAACACAAGATTGTCTTAGCGAAAATGTTACCCTTTCGTTATTTTACACACCTCTCTCTCTCTCTTTCTCTCTCTCTTTCTCTCTCTCCTTCTCTCTCTCTTTCTCTCTTTCTCTCTCTCTCTCTCTCTCTCTCTCTCTCTCTCTCTCTCTCTCTCTCTCTCTCTCTCTCTCTCTCTCTCTCTCTCTCTCTCTCTCTCTTTCCTACTCTCAAATGTTGCTTAATTTGTGTGTGTGAGAGTGAGTGAGTGAGTGAGGAGTGTGTGTGTGTGGTTACAGTTCAGGATTCAGTTCCATACCGTGGTATCTTGGTCAAGGTGTATATATCTATGCACAGAAGACACTCAAAATTACAATCCCACCTCACAGAAGCGTATTGACTGAGTGGTTAGTGATAGATGAAACGTTTAATGGTAGCTCTTCAGGTTCTTTGCATTGGTGCTTCAAATCTTGCCAAGCTGAACTTCGCCATTTTTCTTTCCGGGTCCGACAAATAAAGTACCAGTTTAGCGAGTTGGACTCGCAGAATTGTTAGATCATACGTAACAGTAACTGTTCCAGCACTTTATGATCTAATGTGACACAAGAGTCAAGTGCTATCAGCCCGGGTGGTGTATGTTTGAAAATTACTGAAGATACAGCTATTATATTGCTTCTGATTTTTTTTTTCTTAGTTTCTTAGAATTGCATTAAAACTACTTTGTTTAGGTTAAATTATTTCATACTTTTCATTGAACTATATCCATTTAGAAGTTGATTTTATATACTTGTTTTCATTTCTATACAAATCGACTTATTTGAAACCCTATCACTTTATTTTGCAAATATGAAAGAAAATATAAAGAAATCAATTTTACTATCGATGAAATGAAATGAAGTTATAATAATAATGATAATAATAATAATAATAAATTGAAACGGAAACCAGTATATGATGTTTCTCTGTACGTAAGTGAAAAATTAAAGAGAAAAAGAAGCGACCGAAATCGAAGAAATGCTAAAGGGAAACCATATAAACGAAAGGACAACTCAGTATATGCTGTGTGTGTAGCTGTGTGGCTTAGCTGTTAAGGCGTTTCATTATGTTTTTGAGCAAAATACTTCATTTCACGCTTCTCCAAACTACTCAGACGGCAAAAATGAGTAATCCTGCGACAGACCGGCGTCCCGTCCAGCAGAGAATATGTGCGCTACAGATACCGGGAAACCGGCCTTATGAGTCCAGGGCTCGAGAAGGACATTTGTTTTCATATATATATATATATATATATATATATATATATATATA
>NC_069000.1:19260066-19263188 GCF_001194135.2 Octopus bimaculoides
ATATATATATATATATATATATATATATATATATACACACACGCTTGAACCAGTACTCAAAATCAAAGGGATGGTTATAACAGCTGGCACTTCACATCTAGTTATTCGATTTTCTCGTTCCCGAGGATTAAGTACGATATAGGTGGTCCGCTGTAAAAAATGTGTAGAAGAGTCTCTAGAATTTCTCTGAGAAGAAACAGCAGATAACTAGTGGCAGCGGCAAGAGAGGAAAACACGTTTTCTACACATCAATACATATCGAACAACGTACCTCTTACATTTGTATCTAGTCTGATGATCGAGATCCTGGAATTCGAGTAATTACATGTGAGGTGCCACCTCTTACAACAATGTGTACACACAAACGCACACATGTGTATGCGCGCGCGTTCATTTACCAAGAAAAGGAAGAACCTAATACAGAAGTAGAGTATAGTTATTTATTGCACATATTAGTTTAACGCTAACCGAAATAGAAACTGGTGCGTAGCAAAAAATAGAGAAGTAATAAATATATATAAGAAATATATAGGAAATAAAAAGAATGAGCATTCATAAATGCACAAATGCATGTACATAATTAGATATGTATTCATATGTTCATGCATTCATATACATATAAACAGCGCACTCAAGCACACCAGAACATACACAAATATTCATATGACATAATTTTTCTATTGTAATCACGTATCGATTTATTCGCCTGCGTCTACACCAATACAAATATATATTTGTAGACCTGCAGGTTCGTTCATTCTTTTCAATATGTAAATACCTATATGGATGGATCCATGTAACTTCAAACTCCCTGTCTTCTTGTTTACATATACGTATACTTAAACAAACGTAATCTTATGCACATATACGTATAAACACGTAAGTTCTTGCGTGCGCGTACACACACATACACACACACACACGCAGGCACGCACGCACACATACACACACACACATACAAATACGTGCCCATGCATATAAACAAATACATCCATACAAGCATAAATACATGTATGCGTGCACAAACACACATATGTATGTATGTATGTTTGTACTTATGTATGTACAGCTATTCGTGTTAGCTCATATGTATATATGCGTGTACGTAAATGTATTTACGCACTACACCTGCGTACACACACATATATGATGAGATGAAGAGGGAGAACTAGAAATGTACAAATAGTTGCTTATAGATGAATATATACAAATGTATCTAAAATCACATGTGCGTGCACACATACGTACACATACACACATTTACACGCACAAAAGAATAAAATACAGTGAAAATGGTGTTAGTGTGAAGTTTGTGATGAGTACTTGAAAAGAGCATAGAGTATATTGACGTTTCGGGGCTTTGTCATTCTTCAGAAAGTAAAAGGGATGAAGAAAACAACATACGGTGTGAGTGATAGGGCGCGAGAGAAAGAATAAGAATATTGTGGAAAAATATTAATTGTAGTTGGACTCAGGAGGAAGGTGAAAAACTTGGGAGGAATGTTGTTGTATGAGGCAAAGTCGCGAAAGGAGGTGAGGGCGGTTGTTTAGGTGTATATTATCAGAGTGTGTGGTCGCTTGCCCGTAGGCATATAGGGCGATTATCTTTGTGAGTAAGAATGGGGTCTGTGTATGTGTATAAATGTGTGTAAATTTGTAAATGTGATACCTTGGTTAGTATGAATGTGGGTTGATGGTGGTGAATGTGTAACTGTTTAGAGTGAAAGAGTTTGTAAGAGTTTTTGACCATGCTTGTGTGTTTGTGCAACTAAATGATTCCAGACTTCTCCACGAGTCTGGAGAAGTTGAAAGCGTGTGCAAAGTCAACAGTTTATTTGTGTACGTAGTAGTAGTTGGCTGCGTCTCGTGTTTCCGAGCTTGCAATCCAGTTCATTTTCCTGCGTGTTTAAACCGCAGATGGCTCCGCAATCTAAGGGTTGCATGAAACATACGGGGACATTGTGGACAAGGGATAGAAGGGGTTGGTTTGGGAAGGAGAAGGCGTTGCTTTCTCTCCCATCTCTTGAGTTCAGCTCTTGCGACTCGGGCTTTCTCGAAGTCCGCTGAACCCGTTTTGATGGTGTGTACGTATGTGTAATCCAAAAGTATGTTATGAAGTCTAAGAGTATGCTTGTGCAATAGGTGTGCGATAATAAAACAAAAAATGAAATGGAAAGAAAGTTTAGTCGGAAAAGAGAAATGAAAAAAAAAATCGAGATGACAAAAGAAGATAATAAAAATATAGATGCACATAGGTAAAAAAACAATGGGGGAGACCGCAAGTGCCTAGAAAATGGCCGACGAATGAAAGAATGAAACAACAAAGAACAAAAGTATTCTTTGAGAGAGTTACGAGAAAGTGAAAGAAGCGGGCGAAGAATGTATGGATGGATGTGCGGGTATGTATAAATGGCTGTAGGGTGGGTAATGGTCAAGTAGTCGAGTACAAAGGGGAAAAGTGGAATCAAAACATATTTCGCCTATGAGTAAATCTGAATACACACATTGTCAAACATATATATGTAATTTTTAGGGAACGCCATAACTGGTCCAGGTAAGGCATTTTTAATTAAAGATACTCAACAAATACTCAGGAAGTTACGAATTATTTGTTATAATACTGCATACGCGTGCAAACACACACACACACACACACACACACACACACACACACGTATGATTATGCATATAATTTTATGTATATGTACAAGCACATACACACACAGATACACACACAAGCACACACACATACACATGCACCTTTACATACACGTATCAACAAACATTTCGAACAAAAGAACATAATATCGCAAGTACGAGAGAAGCATATCAGCGGGAAAAAATGGTTTATTTCACCATACTTTATTACTGTAAATTCACAAAGGAGTGTGTGTGTGTGTGTGTGTGTTATTTCTTTATTTCTTTACTACCCACAAGGGGCTACACACAGAGGGGACAAACAAGGACAGACAAACGGATTAAGTCGATAATACCGACCCCAGTGCGTAACTGGTACTTATTTAATCGACCCCGAAAGGATGAAAGACAAAGTCGACCTCGGCGGAATTTGAACTCAGAACGTAGCGGCAGACGAAATACCGCTAAGCATTTCGCCCGGCGTG
>NC_069000.1:19264159-19264425 GCF_001194135.2 Octopus bimaculoides
GGATTCCACGGGAGGGCTGCAATCAGAAAACCACTACTTTCAAAAACAAACTTTGCAAGGCGTTTAGAGTGGAGTAAAAACCTACAGAATTGGTCCCTAGTGCAGTGGAAGAATGTTATTTTGTCAGACAAGTCATCCTTCGCCTTATTTCCGACTGCCAGCCGAGTATACGTGTGGAGATAGCCAAAACAAGCATTTGACCCAGACTGCCTTCTTCCAACTGTCAAACATGGAGGAAGATCTGTGATGATCTGGGATGGGGGGGG
>NC_069000.1:19264440-19266072 GCF_001194135.2 Octopus bimaculoides
TGGTTTCCCTTCATGGCAGAATTAATAGTCAAAACTATTTCAGCATTTTATCTGATCAAATTCATCCTATGGTTGCGGAACTGTTTCCGGATGGAAATGCAATCTTTCAGGATGATAATGTACCAATTTACACAGCTTAAGTTGTTACTGAATGGCTCGAGGAACATTCTAGTGAAGTCGAACATCTTATCTGGCCACCACAGTCCCCAGATCTCAATATTATTGAACATTTATGGTGCATGTTAGAAAAACAAGTAGGGAGTCGATGTCCCCCACCATCATCACTACAAGAACTGGAGACTGTTTTAGCTGAAGAATGGACAAAAATTCCTTTGGAAACAATTCAAACTTTGTACGAATCCATACTTCGTAGAATTCAAGCTGTAATTACTGGCAAAGGCGGTCCTACCCCATATTGAAATAAATTTGTTTGAAATTTTAAAGTGTTTCCATTATTCTGTCCAACTCTTGTATGTATATATATATATATATATATATATATATACACACACACACACACACACACACACACACACACACACACACACACACACACACACACACACACACACACACACACACACACACACACATTAACCTAGTTTCCGTTAACTCATATTCCACAACATGAGGCTATTGTATAAGACAAAATTTTAAGCGCCAGGTAGTGAAATCGAGTCCAAGATCCCCCGATTGCAAAGTGAATCTTTTAATCATTCAGCTATGATTCGTCCGCATACATGCACATACACATACAAGCATCCATGCGCATTCACATGTAACACTCACACGCATACGCGTGTGTGAGTGTTACATGTGAATGTGCACAGATGCTTGCGTATATAAACCATGTGTTACTTTTTCTCATTTGTATAGACTCGTCTCATCAATTAACTGCTACTTGTTTTAAGGAGAAAATACCGAAAGAGAGTTACAAGAGAAAGAGGAAACGATCATCGACTTCCTTATGGCGTAATATTGAAGACAATTCTGTAGAAAATAATTTAACTCTAAATATTTCTAACAAAGGAATAAATGCGGGGAGTTGTTAGTGGATTAAATCGAATCCAGTTCTCAGCTGGTACTTCAGTTTATTAATCCCGCAGGATGGATGAAAGGAGAAGTTGACCTTGGCGAGAATTGAACAAAATATTTCAAAGGGCTTTTTCTGATGTTCTACAGATTAACATGATTTTTAACATATGAGACACACGCCAAAGCTGATTAATAACGAATTTTAGATTTTCGAAAAGCACCAATTTTATGGATGGCTGTTGTAATCAACGTCATTATTTATCTGCTATTATATTATCTGCACATACACAATCTGGTAGGTAGCTAGGCGTTCTGCCTAAAAGGTATTTTAAATTTTATATATGTATATGTATAGATGTGTGCGTGTGTGTGTACGTGCGCGTGTTTGTGTGTGTATGTATGCATGTGTATGTATGTCTGCTCCCTCACCACTCGATTACCTGTGTTTATTTATGTCCACGTGATTAAAAGGTTCGGAAAATGTGATCGATAAGAGAAGTACTAAAGTTAAAGTAAATAGTAGGGACGGTTTTTCCGATTAAAACTTTTCAAGGCATTGCTCTGGTATGGTTGCAATTCCAAGACCGCAACAGGTAT
>NC_069000.1:19266281-19268538 GCF_001194135.2 Octopus bimaculoides
ATATATATATATATATATAAATACACACACATATAAATGTGTGTATGTCTGTGCGCGCGCTCGTGATAAGTTTTCATTTTGATACATATATATATTTAAAAGATTGTGAGGTTTAACACGAGTAAATTTCTATTAAAAAGAGAAAATACTTTGAGAACTTTATGATGAATAAAATGAGGAAAATATTTATACTTTTATCAAAATATGCTACCGGTTTCAATTGTATTTGACAACTTAGTCGTGGAATAAGAAAAGAGAACATGAATTAAATGAAATAAGTATTTGATGATTATAGTTTTGAAAGTTCACGTTTTCCATAACAAAATTCAGACGGTACTAGTTGTTGGTGTCCTTTCTTTCCATTAAATGAAGTAATCGACGAGATAGCTTTTCTAGTTTTCTTGTATATATTCAAAGAAAAACTTACCATATTTTTGTAGTTATTTATGGTATATCGTAATCTTTAGGTAACCCATAAATGAATTTGCAAAAGAGCGAGTTGTCTTATTTGTTTCACTTTTGTCAACATTCGTATTTTTTTATAAAAGTGGTTATCGTATTCTTTGTTATTGTGTCCTTTACGGTGTAAGTTTAACAATATTTTAAAGTTTCTAGTTATTTTTTGTTGTTGTTGATTGTAGTGTTCATACTGTGTATTGCCTTCTAATATAGATATTTTTATAGTATAACAAAATTTTTATAGTATTCTGTATCCATCAGGACGACTGCAGTTCCTTTATCGGTCTCTTTAATTGTTATTTCTATGGTCATTTTTAAAAATGTGCTTATGCTTTCCCTTTCACTCTTGCCGAAATTGATTTCGGTTTTTGCTTGTGTGTGTTCATATGGCTAATTTAAAATGTATTCACAGAAATCCGGAACAGTTTCTTACATAATCTTTGCTGGAGTAAAATTACTGCTGCCTCTTACCACCGATTCGTCATCGTTATTTCTGTCGAATTATAAAGTGTCATCTTTCATTTCATTTAATTAAGTCTTCGAGGTATTAGTGTTAAATTGAATCCTTAAAGTAGAGAACACTAATTTGCTGTGCCGTTAATATTTTCCTTGCAAAAATTTATAATTTTCATAACTTTTGGCTTCTCCTGTTTCTTTGGAACCAACAAGTATCTCTCGTCCCGTGGACAGATTCTAAAAAAACAAAAACCGATGTTACAATTATGTTGGTTGATGCTGTTAATGTATCTCCTATTGCTGTAGTTCGTCGAGGCGCAATAGCCCAGTGGTTAGGGCAGCGGACTCGCGGTCATATGATCGCGGTTTCGATTCCCAGACCGGGCGTTGTGAGTGTTTATTGAGCGAAAACACCTAAAGCTCCACGAGGCTCCGGCAGGGTATGGTGGCGAACCCTGCTGTACTCTTCCACCACAACTTTCTCTCACTCTTACTTCCTGTTTCTGTTGTGCCTGTAATTCAAAGGGTCAGCCTTGTCACACTGTGTCACGCTGAATATCCCCGAGAACTACGTTAAGGGTACACGCGTCTGTGGAGTGCTCAGCCACTTGCACGTTAATTTCACGAGCAGGCTGTTCCGTTGATCGGATCAACTGGAACCCGCGACGTCGTATGCGACGGAGTGCCAACAAATTGCTGTAGTTTACAGGGTGTTTCATTTTTTGTTTTTTTTTGACATGTTATCGAAATTCGTTTCGTTGCCGTGTTACGGGGGAAAAATTCGCTGGTTGTTTCTCATTGTGGAAGGATTGTCGTACTGTCGACTTTGAAGTAGGTCCCTTTCTGAAGGAAGTAGGTTCCTTTCTTGTGAAGTACCGCTGTCTTTTGTCTGAAGAAAATTTATAAGCTTGGTGTTGGTCTTTTATCATATCCAACGTATGTGCCTGCGTGGTATGTGTGTGTGTGTGTGTATGTGTTTACGTGCGCGCATATGTTTACACGATATGTATGCGTATATTTATATCAAGTACATATGTGAACATTTGCGTTTATAAATATATATATGCATATATTTTATTCTTTTATTCTTTTCTTTTACTTGTTTCAGTCATTTGAATGTGGCCATGCTGGAGCACCGCCTTTAGTCGAACAAATCGACACCAGGAATTATTCTTTGTAGGCCTAGTACTTATTTTATCCGTCTCTATGCCAAACCGTAAAGTTACGGTGTCGTCAACATGCCAACATCGGTTGTCAATCGATGGTGGGGCGGGGGACAAACACAGACACACCAATACATACACACGTACATACATACATATATGTATATATATATATATAT
>NC_069000.1:19271441-19274918 GCF_001194135.2 Octopus bimaculoides
ATATATATATATACACACACACACACACACACACACACACACACACACACACACACACACACATATATATGTGTATATAAATATGTGTGTATCTTTGTGTCAGTGTCACCCATTACCGTTTGACAACCGGTGTTCGTGTATATACGTCCCCGTAACTTAGCGATTCGGCAAGAGATTCCGATAGATTAAGAACCAGGCTTTAAAAAATAATTTCTGGGGTTGATTTGTTTGACTAAAGCATTTCAAGGCGGTGCTCCAGCAAGGTTGCAGTAAAAAATGACTGAAAGAATTAAAAGAACGTAGTGGTTAAGAGCGCGGGCTACTAACCCCAAGGTTCCGAGTTCGATTCACGGCAGCGACCTGATTAGTAATAATAATAATAATATAATAATAATAATAATAATAGTAACATCGATAGGAATGAGAACCCAGGTTCGAAATTTCCCCAAGACACCTGACGAAGGCTGGAGGGTATATCAGCCGAAACGTTGTGTTAACAACAAACAAGATGAGGACGAATATCCGTCAAATGTAGATAATGTAAATAATTAAAACTAACCTTGTGAACAGTAAGCCAATTTTTTTCTTTATTTTTCCTATTACTTATATATAGACATCGGGCTGTAAATATTATTAGAAACAATGTAAGACTTGGTGTATCATCTATGCTTTCAAATTGATCACGTGATATATTCTGAGCTGCTTACGGAGTGTCTTTTCTTAACAGGTCTGTTCTCTCTGAGATAAATTTCTTGTCCTTCTTTCACGTTTTCGATTCTTGAAAACACGCCTATGCATCTTACAGACTTCAGGTACGTGTATTCATACATACATACATGTGATGTGCGTGTGTATGCTCATGCACGTATGCGCTTGTTGTGGGTAGGCAGCATTCTTCCTAAGACACTAGATTCCTTTCTTTTGAAATATTGGGATCTCAGAGACCTGAGTGCTAAAGATAGTCAGACTTCAACATTTCACTGGGTTTAATTCTCTACGTGATCACGCAGCCATCTTCTCCACTGGACTCAAAGCCCGCCATGTTCCTTGGTGGTGGTAAAAACAGTACACAGTAGTACACCGCAATAGAAGGTGAGAGAGTCAGGTAAGCCGAGATGGCCACAGGAGGTAGGAAACAAGACTAAGGGGTCGCGAAGGAAGCTGAAACATGCTGAACCCAGGAGGTCTTTGGTGTGATTTGTTAGGGAAGGCTAGGATATGGCAAATACATAACCAAGAAGTAAGTTATACGATTGCTAGAGGCGAGGAAATGGCTCATAGTGCAGAGAATCTGAGAGGCAATAAATGAAGTTCACCGTATTAAAACTGGTCGGGTTCGTCTGCCAGGGACAGCGGAAACAGCAGGTTTAGGCACTTTAGCGACTGCTGGTGTGGAAGAACTCTAGAGCGACATCCTCCTGCACGCTGTAGCTGACCTCTTGTCAACCCAAACAACTTTAAATCTGGGGTAAAGAAGAGAACTCATTTTGCTTGTAGAGCGGGGTAATTCTTTGCATCCTGAAGCACATTTTAACCGTATGTCTAGGGGCACAGGAACAAGAGGAGGAACAGTAAAGTCCTTATCGGACCTGTACAGAGTTAAAGTCAACAAGCCGCAGATATCACTACCTAAACGAACCAGATTGGTAAGAGAATAAGGATTCTGAAGCAAAAGTTAATGTGGGAAACCTGTTTTCTATTGTGTATCAAGTTTCCTTAATGGTAATATTTTCCTTCTTCATCTCTTCGTACAATGGCTGTGGGTTAGAAGCAAACCTGTGAATTATACACTCTCATTCAAAAATTTACCTGTGGTTGCAAAATTTATGCTCAGCGCCCTGAATTCGTGTTTTAGCATAATTAACATTCCCACAAGAGTTTGGTGTGAAAAGTCACCATAGAGTTTCGTTAATTTATTCATAAGATGTAATTGATGAGGTGTAAACTCATTATTCCTCTTGCATTTTATTATCGTGGTTAACCATCCAATATGGCGGCACAAATTGTTGATGCGTTTTTCAAGTTTTATTTTCCATCTAGATTGCTTCCGTGTAGTAGTTTCATTACCATGTATACTGCAGATTTCTCCTATGTATGTATGTATGTATGTATGTATGTATGTATGTATGTATGTATGCATGTATGTATATATGTATGTATACACATGTATATATACATTTATATACACATTCACACACATGCATATATATATATATATATATATATATATATATATATATATATATATATATATACCAGGGATGGCCAAACCGCGGCTCGCGAGCCACATGTGGCTCTCTGGCCTTTAATATGCAGCTCGTGGAAATATGTTGGCTGAGCTCCTTTCTTCATTGCAGTTAATATAAAAGGTAAATAAGGAAAATTTCAAGCTTTATAATTATTACCGAGCCACTAATTTGAAACGCCACTATGAAACAAATCACAAAATCTTTTTCTATGATTATCCACCTAAATCAGAATTAAGGAAAAACAAGTTAACTGTGTTAAAAGCATCAGTACATAGCCAGCTGACACTGCTGACAACGTTCAGTAAGGAAGCTGATACAACGACTGAAGCCAGTCATGTTATGTTACGGAATATTGCTCATGCTAAACGCCTATATTCTGATGGCGAATTTGTTAAGAAGAATATAGCTAAAGTTGTTGCAGTGTTAGATCCAAATAACACAAGACTTCAGCGACTAATAGCCGGTTTCACATACACCGGTTTCACGTCACACTACAGAGAGGTGTATCTCTCAGAGAAGTGCTGATGTTGCAAGCAAAATGCAAGATGATTTTTAAAATTCTCTTGCATCCTGTTTAGCTCTTGACGAATGAACAGATGTACAAGACAATCCATAACTGGCAGTGTCTATTCGTTGTTTCCTCTGATATAACTGAGAAAGATGAGATGTTGGACTTAGTGGCATTAAAAAAACAACAAAAAAACAACTCGTGGTGTTGACATTAAAAATGCGCTTGACAGAACCTTAACAAATGCTAATGTTCCACTGAATAAACTCGGCAGTGTTGCAACAGATGGAGCACCTGCAATGGTGGGGAAATATATATATATATATAGTTTTAGGGAAAATAACCAATTTTCAAGAACTCATCGATGAAAATCCACTATCACATATAGAAAAATTAATAATTAAAAGCACAATAAATGAGTATAATATAAAGTAAAGTAAATATCATAAGATAAATATAATAAAAAGATTACACGTGTTTCATAACCAATTTTCAAATAGAAAAGAAATTTAAATCGATTAAAATCAATTGAAATTATCGAAAATAAGTTCTATTCAAAAATATAGCTACTCGTCAGATCGTAAGTAGAACAATAATTAGATATATATCTCAACCAACAATAAGTACCAAATGAATTAATATGAAATACTTATTATATAAAGATAGAAAAATTATTTAAAAAATATCATAATATCAAAATAATAACCATTCAATAATCAT
>NC_069000.1:19276185-19277095 GCF_001194135.2 Octopus bimaculoides
ATACATACATATATATGCTCACACACACACACACATATATGTACATGCACACACACACACACACACACACACACACACACACACACACATATATATATATATATCACATACTCTTTTACTTCTTTCTTTTATTGGATTGCGTTATGGTGGGGGTACCACTTTGAATGGTTTTGGCGATCAAGTCGACCTCTAACACATTTTCAAAATGTGGTACTAACTCTATCTACTTTTTGTCGAAAAGCCAAGTTACAGTGGCATAAACAAACCAATGCTGGTTGTCAAGAAGTAGAGGTGCAAATGCAAGAACAACGTCGCACGGCGCACACAAAAAACAAATTACACATATAAAGGGAAAGCAAGACAAATACACAGAAACTGAACTGATATAATATAAGTAGAGTTAAACTAAAACAATGTGGTTGAAATAAATTATCATAAGAAGTAATATAAAGAGACATGAATCCAATGAAAAATTCTTCTGCTTGTATTAGACAGACGACAAATAACTGGGAAGCAGAGATAAGGGTGTGAGATTGGAAAGAATAATGAGAAATAACAAAGAGACAGCAAGCAGCGCGCGCACGGGTATTAACTGAAAGAGACTGAAAGAGGAGTTTGGAAAAGGGAAATAGCGGGGGTCGTAAATTATAGAAGTGGACAATGTGACAGATTGGAAGTTAACGAGAGAGAAAGAGAGAGAGGAAGAGAGTGACAGAGAGAGAGAGAGAGAGAGAGAGGGAGAGAATAAAGAGTTTTGAATACGCGGAGTATTAAAAAGGTACGTTATGTACACGCACATAAGCTGTCACACAGATACCTACAGACAAAGACACACACACACACACACACACACACACACACACACACACACACACACACACACACACACACACACACACACACACACACA
>NC_069000.1:19278370-19282290 GCF_001194135.2 Octopus bimaculoides
ATATGCGTGTGTGTATGGACGAATGGCAGTTTCTTCGACATTCGACAATGAATATTCAGTTGTTCGATCGACTAAATTACTTTTTATTTATTGAATTATAATATTTAATAATCGGATAAGTGACGGAGCATTCCACAGACACGTGTACTCTTTACGTAATTTACAAAATCAGCGTGACCAATTATGCATGATTAACTGGTATCTTTGAATTAGTGTTCTAACCCGTCCGATGGGCTTCTGTCCTGTTTCGTCTTCTCCATGTCACTTGCAAAGCAAGGGGTTGATTCGAGATTGTAGAAAACGACACTTGTCCAAGATGCCACTAAGGGATCGGTTCACGTAGGTTCGTTAAGCGAACTTCTTAACTATCTAGTCATACAGTGTGTGTATGTATGTGTGTGTGTGTGGTGTGTGTGTGAGTGAGTGTATCTATATACGTGCATACACACACACGCACACACACGCATACACACACATGTAAGTGTATGTGTTTGTGTGTATGTGCATGCGTGTGAGTATGTATGTATGTATGTATGTATGTATGTGTATATATATATATATTTATTGTGAGAATGGAAGATCTGAGGATTATCTACCTACCTATCTATCTATCTATCTATCTATCTATCTATCTATCTATAATGTATTAACAGGTATAACTGAGTACTTGAGGTCTCACTGTTTATCCCAGCGCTTGGGGTTAGGGGCACGTGCCTCTTTCAGAGCCTCGGGTAGACCCAAACTTTGTTTATTCAGATAAACGGAAATTGTTACAGGTCATTCGGATCGTCTATGCCTGTTCACACCGGATCATCCTGATTCAATGACAATTACGTATCTTTGGAATACTCAGCTGCTTCACAAATTATCTAACAACTAACTAGAACGACTAACTGGAAGCTTCCTATGTCGGAATTCACGGTTGGGTTCATCATCATCATAGATATAAATATATCTGTACATACCCACGCACACAATATATAATATGTATAGATATGTATGTATGCATGTATGTATGTATGTATGTATGAAGTGGCGCTTACAAAACTAACCCCATCTCCTTCCTCCACTTGAGAATTCGTCTAGACCTTTGAGAGTCAAAATTTTAGTAAATAAATCAACCTGCTCTACTTCAGGTTTTGAGTGCCTTGCTCGCAAACGCATACATGCATGCACACATACACTCATATAGCACGCACGCATACACACAATCACAGATACACACAGACATGCTCGCATGCACGCTTCACGCACTTACTCACCATACGTATATGCCTACGTAATACGTACATTCATACGTACCTACATACGTACGTGCGTACATACATGCATACATAATTCATATGCGCAGACATACATACAGCCATCCATACATATATACATTGAATCTTGGTCAGAATTTCCAGCCAAGAGTATTCAGGTGTTTGATCAGCTAAGTTACTGGGATCATTGAATTAGTCTGCAAGTAGCAGCGTATTCCACAGACAAATGTCACCTTAATGTAATTTTATGATAGATTAGCTGACACAATGTGCTGAAGCTGAACTTTTGCATTCCACGTACAACAACATCCGACAAGCTTCCACGCTGTTTCCATACATTCAACTTCACTGGCGAAGTAAGGATTGACAGCCCACCTGAGACGTGAGAAATAACACTCGCCCAAGATGTCAGGCACCGGAATCGAAATCGAGACTTCATGATGGAGAAGCGAACACAGTTATACGCGCGCTCAGACACACACACACACACACACACACATACACAAAACACATATAAGCAGTACTCCATCTCCAAAGACTTTCTGTGTCCTTATCTAAATATACAAAAGTAATTTTCATTATTTCTGATCAATATGTGTGTGTGTGTGTTTATAATGTTATGTTGTTCTTTTTTTCGATATGCATTTACGTGTATATTCTGTGTGTGAGTTGGTGTGATTAAAAACTAGGTTAACAACCGGAAATTTTTCGAGTTAAATATGATTTATTTAAATTCAATGAACGTGAAGAACGAAAGGTTTTTGCATTCCGATTTTCAGTGTGGAATTTTTCAAGCTTTCACTTGTTTGTAAAAACAAAACACCGTTTGTGCGTTATATGTGTGTGGACAGGGAATATATTGGGAGACACAGTGGTGATACATAAAAGGCAGGGACAGTTTTGGGAATTGTTTTAGCCAAATACTTGTGTGTGTGTGTGTGTATATATATACATACATACATATATATATATATATATATATATATATATATATATATATATATATCCATACAGAGAGAGAGAAGACGAAAGAGAGATAGAGGGAAAAGAGGGTGAGAGAAGGAAAGAGCTATAGGGAGAGAAAGAGAGAGATAGAGAGACAGGGAGAGAGAGAGATTCTTATGTTTTTTTACGAGCAGAGTGGGAAGGCAATTTTAAACTACAGTGTACCATTTAAAATAGCTGCCTCGTTCAACGGTAATTGTGGTTGTTATATAACGTTGTTGTACGAGCAGCTTTATAAAATGGCTGCTTCTGTTGCAGCAACGATGCTGGTGAAGATGGCGATTGGCGTAATGGTGATAGTATTGGTTGATGTAGTGATGATGATAATGGCTGTGGTCATGACGATAGTAGTGATGATAACGAAGAGGGGGTAATAATGGCAGCAGTAGCAACGATAGTTGTAGTAGGGATAGTAGTAGTAGTAGTAGTAGTAGATATTTCCTTCATATTGTTTGCTGTTGCCGTTTGTGGTGTAATGTTTGCTGCTGTTGTTACTGTGTGTCGGTTGTTATATTTGCTGTCGTTCTTCTTAAGAACACTGCCAACATCTTTGTCACGTTGTGACTGACTGCTTCACACTTATGAGTTAACACTATGAATATGTGTGCGCGTGCGTAGTTGTGGGTATGTGAGCGCGCGTGTATGTATGTGTGTGTGCGCGCGTGTGCGCGTGAAAGAAAGAGTAAAGAGAAAACAAGAGGGAGAGAGAGAGAGAGAAAAAGACCTTACCGCATGTTTTCGCAGAACATAACTGAGGTACTTTTCCTCAGCAATATATAAGTGTGTGTGTGTGTGTGTGTAGATAAATAGATATGTATGTATGAATATAACATATATATGTATATATATAAATAAAACAATATATATATATGTATTCATGTAGACATATACATATTTTCTACGGTCCAGTAGCACAACTACGAATATTTACAATAACTTTACTCTAATTTTGTTATATAACTGTTTAATTTACTATTTTATACACTTGCGCACACTCATGTATAAGTATCTCTCTCTCTCTCTCTCTCTATCTATATGTGTGTGCATATATGTATAATTTTATATAAATAATATTTATATAAAATGTTGTTACTCTTCTGTCTCTATATTGAGTTCTTTATGCGACTCGGTCTCCTCGGATGTAATCCGTGAACACACACACATACACACACACACATACATACATACATACATACATACATACATACATACATACAGAGAAAATGAGAAAGGAGAGAAAGAGAGAGTATGTGTTGATGTGTGTGAATGTGTGTATGTGTGTATCAACATAGAAAACAAAATAGCACCACACCACCACCGCCACCACCACCACCATCATCGTTGTTTGTCGTCTTCGTCGTCGTCACCATCATTAAGATCATCATCATCATCATCATCATCATCAGAATCGTCGTCGTCAGAGTTGGCGACGGCGGCGTCGTCGTCGAAAACAACTAAAGCCCGTTATACCTGCGACAGCCGCCGCCGTAGCTATACGAAGAATCATCGAAACCACTGCCGCTACTCGTTGCCAAAACCATTACATTCACCACCACCACCACGACGACCACCACCACCACCACCATCACCACCACCACCGCCGCCACCACCACTACTAATACCAACCACAGCGACCAGCACCAACAAACAGCA
>NC_069000.1:19282822-19291265 GCF_001194135.2 Octopus bimaculoides
CTCTCTCTCTCTCTCTCTCTCTCTCTCTCTCTCTCTCTCTCTCTCTCTCTCTCTCTCTCCGTCTCACTCTGAGTCTGTCACTGTATTTCTTCTCCCTCCTCTCTCTCGTTTCCTCTCACTCTACATAAACGCGCGCGTACACATACACTCATACATAGAGAGACAAAGGAAGCAACAGAATAATGGGTAGATAGAAAGTTAGATAAAGAGAGAGAAAAAAGAAAGAAAGAATGAGAGAGAAGGAGAGAGAGAGAGCTAGACAGAGAGAGAGAGAGAGAGAGAGAGAGAAGGAAAGAGAGAGAGAGAGAGAGAGAGGCGTATATAAATATAGTTATTTCGTTAATGAGAAATATACAGATTGCAAAAGATGAATAAATTTTTGCGTAATGTAGTCGGTGACATATTGTAGCATGTGTAGCACAGTGTGATGTTTAATGAGAATTATGAGGGAAAGAAAACGAAATAGATGAGCAGTTATAATAGTTTTGGTCTTACATAAGATGACATATTTTAGAAATGCCCCTGGTGTGCTTGTTCTGACGATAGCATTAACAACGAATAATGCTACTATTGTTGCTCTTCCTTCCCTCTCAACAACGTGAAGCTTGTTGTTTTTTTTTAGATGGTTGTTGTTGTGTTGTTATTCGTGGATGACTGATTCGGTCAAGCAATAAGCAGAACGCCTTATACGCTATTTACAGTCCCCATACGTTCGGAGTTCAAATCGCGCCGAATTCGACTTTGCCTGATTCAATTATAAAATAATTTCCCGTCAAATGCAAAGGCCAATTTGATCATTAAACTATATCTTCTGTACAGAAAAAAAGAAAAGCAAAGAAAAAAAGGAGGCCTTGGTAGAATCATTAGCAACGCCAGACAAAAATGCTTTTCTTCCGGCTTTACATTACAATTTGAGTTCAAATGTCACCAAGGTGGACTTTGCTTTTTATTCTTTCGGAATCGATTTAAATAAATACCAGTTGAGTGCTGGAGTCGATGTAATCGATTAGCCGCCTTCCACCAAATTTCAGGTCTTGTGCCTGTACTAGAAAGGATTAGCTAGCAGAATCGTTAGCACGCTGGACGAAATGCCTAGCGGTATTTCGCCCGTCGCTATGTTCTGAGATCAAATTCCGCCGAGGTCAACTTTACCTTTTATCCTTTCGGGGTCGATTAAACAAGTACTAGTTACGAACTGGGGTCGATGTAATCGACTTAATCCCTTCCCCCAAATTTGAGGCCTTGTGCTTCCAGTAGAAGGGATTATTATTATTATTATTATTATTATTATTATTATTATTATTATCAAGGCGGCGAGCTGACAGAATCTTTAGCACGCCGGACGAAATGCTTTTCGTCTGTCGACTTTGCTTTTCATCCTCTTCGGGGTCGATGAATTAAGTACTAGTGAAGTGCTGTGATCGACTGTCCCCCGCCCCACAAAAATCCAGGCCTTGTGCCTATAGTAGAAAGGATTATTATTATTATTATTATTATCATTAAAGCGGCGAGCTGCCTTAATCGTTACCGCACCTGACAAAATGCTTAGTAGCATTACCTCCGACTTTACGTTTTGAGTTCAAATGGTACCGGGATTGACTTTGCCTTTTATCCCTTCGGATTCGATACAACAAAGTACCTGTCAAGTACTGGTGTCGCTGGTAGATGGTAGATTCGCTTGACTGCGTCGAACAACGTATCTCATGATATTTAGCTGTTCTTTTGCATACTGAATTCATATCCCATTCGAAGTGGATTTTTGCCTAAAGTACTACTTCAGTATTTTGGGTAAATTTATCCAGTTATATCAATCTCTTAAAAATTGTATCCTCTGTTAGAAATTATTATTCTTGAAGATATGTCAATGTCATGATTATGAAAATAAAAGGGTCTCTGTTAGTTGTTAGACCAACTGCTACTTATTGGCTTGTTATTCCACAGACACATGCACCATAAACGTAATCCTCACGCAGAACCAATGTGATATATTAGACCTTTGAATTGTATGTACAATCTTTCCGATGGGTCCTTTACTGTTTCCATCTTCCTTATTTCAGTCACAACGCGTAGGTCTACTCGACGATGTGGTAAAATATACTAACTTAAGATACCAGGTGGTGAAATCAAACCCGGCATCTCGAAACGAGCTTTTTAAATATTCGGTTACGCAGCAGCAGCGATGATACACACACGCGCACGCATATAAAGTACGCAACTTCATATACTTAAATATTAATGGCATAGCAAAGTTTGTATGCTTATTGAATATAACATGCTCTCTCTCCCGCTCTTTATATACACCCGGAAAAACACTCTTTCACACACATACGCACACGCTCACACACGTGTACATACACGCACGCACACACGCGCGCACACACACATGTGCACGCTCATACACACACTTACATATACATACATATTACACACGGAAACAGCGTTATTACAGAAACAACTCCAGAATAGTTTGTTAATCGCCAGACAGTTATCCTCATCACGGATGATTAAGGAACTATCTGTACTTTTATTCGGAAACCATGCGTAATTCTCTGTAAATGAATGCATTTTATTACACCACCACCACCACCACCATTACCGTTCTATCAATACTACTATCCCGAATTCACTATCAAACCTTCGCCACTATCAGTATCAGTGTCCCACTACCACCAACTTCCTCAAAAAACACCACCACCATTATATAAACGAGACTACTACCATCTCTATTACTGCTACCACAACCACCATTTATATCAACACCCGCTGCTGCCACCTCTGTCATCAGCACCGTTACCTCTACAAAACACCACCATTTATTTAAACGATCACTACTACAATCTCTGCTATAAATTCTTCTATTCACAATCAACCTCACCTCTCGTGTTTATCGAGGCGACCACCTAATCTTTTCTTTTTTACACTACCATCACTACCACCACACCCTTCACGATCAACATCATCATGCATCGCATCTCTCTTCCTCTCTCTATCTCTCTCTCTCTTCCTCTCTCTATCTCTCTCTCTCTTCCTCTCTCTCTCTTCCTCTCTCTCTCTTCCTATTTTCATGCATACCGTACGTGCATGTGCATGTATGTATGTATGTATGTATGTATTGCTGCACTGTCTCGTCTGTTATGTGAAATGTCCACCGCCTTATATAAGACGGAACAAGAAAAACAAAAACAAAACGTAATGGCCGATGCTGTGTCAGTATCCAGCGGTATATATAGCAATAGCTAGCATTACACAGCTTCGTCTACATAACCCTCGACTGCCACCGATTTTTCTGCCTGTCCGTATCTGTCTGGCTGCCTTTCAGTCTCTGTCTCACACTATTTGTCTATCGCTTTCTCTCTGTTTTCTCTCTTACATTCAGACTGCTGTTACTTGGCTAGAATTAAAGTGGGGTGCCAGCCATGATATTTACCAGAGAGCCCATTACTATTCAATAAAAAAAAAAATATGAAAAATACTGCATTACAGAAAACATAATTCTGTATCATAAATAGTGTGTAGTTGTTTGTGTGTGTGTGTGTGTGTGGGGGGGGAAGGGGTCTGTGCGTGCGCGCGTGTACAGTGAGTTGTCTATTACATATGCCAATTGAAAGAGTTTACCCGCATTCAGTGAGCTTTGTGAAATTTGATGATATTGCATTATTTTTACGTATATTATTATCAGGGGAACCGACTTGGCAATCTACGGCCGAACCTTCATTCCTTGCATTATCGAGACAAACTTCTCAAACGTCAGCAACTTTCCCTCTAACAGAATCACTATCATCACCATCTACAGCAACAACGGGGACTTTCGACTCAGTTACTCGGCCTGCTGGAAACAGCAGCTTGCACACCACTTTGTCATACCTTATTGTCTTAAAAGAGGAAGAGCACATTGAATAATATTGTATTGGATGGATACTGCCTGCATAGTGACGCGGTGGTCACAGATAAGATTCCTTTAGTAACAGATCTGCTCAATCAGGGCTGACCCGGAGCGAAACGACAACTGCAACCATAAGCTAACGAGGGAGACGCGGTGCAATCGTCCCATTTCCAGCTTGATTCCCTCAATTCGACGCTACCATCTCAAAAAAAAAAAAAAAAAAAGGACAATATAGTTGCAGATATATAAACAGATGGGGTGGCCACGGCAGGAGCGCCTCTAATCATAGGTCTGGTTGATCAAAGCTGACTGGAGTCTAAGCTTCACTGGACACTAACATGTGCCATCGTCACATACAGCGCCAATTGAAACTAGCAAAAAGCACAACCACCATCTCATTCGTCGTACTCTCACATGTTCATTGTAATACTGACACCTTCACCATCGAATTGGAACCACCACCTACACCATCTTCATCCAATTACTCACATCCTCTCGAGTTTGTTAACAAATCTCTGCATTTAATAAGACTTATTTTAATGTTACTGCAGTGACTGACCTTTCCCTCAATTCCTTCTGTTGCTACTAGAAATTACAGTTCTTTTAACTTATTTCTACATTTGTTATACTTAGTGCAATATAATGTGCTTATAAGTACAGTTGCCACTGCCCGCAATTGTCCCCTGATCCCGTCTCCTCTACTGCTTCTACCACAGTCCATGTTCTTTACCTTAAATTTACATTAAGTAAACCTTACTGTGTGCCTGCTTTGTGTGCCTGCTTTATTAGTTCAGTTACTAGCTAACCATGCTGTATGCTTTCTCATTCACTATGCATCATCATATACTGCAACAATAACGGATTCTTTATAAATCTATTGCATTGCACGGCCATCCTCTTTTATACGAACGTACTCGCTACAAATACCAATCTTTTCAAACATTACAAACAATACTTAACTTTGGACATAACCATATAATAGAGTTCCCTCGACTAATACTAGGATCAAGGCGAAATTTTCAGAAAGTAGCAGAAATGGTAAATACTTCATTGTATCGACCCGAGTAGATTATTCATACTTAAAGAAGGGAAAGGAGAGAAATTCATGACCTGACCCGAGTATTTTACTGGTATTTAAAATGGACACATTATACTTCTTAATCGATCTGAATATTTTAGTAGCATTTGCTTCATCGATCAGAAGAACAGAAGGTAAATAGTACTGTAACTTCAAATTCTTTCGAATTATTATGTTGAAAGATGGACAGATGTTGACTTTGATCAAGGCTGCATAATTAATTACGATGGTAGGGGGGGGGGATCGTGATATGATGTTGTCTAGCAAACAAGACCACATCTATAACAGTGGTGTGTGTGTGTGTGCTTGTGATGTTGAGGGGTTCATTATGTAAACGAGGTCACATTGTTATAATAGCTGGTGAGGTGACTGTGATGGTTATCAAGTTTATCTAAAAGACTTGCGAGAAATAGCAGCCAGATTTCCCTCTTAAAGAAACGGTATGTTGTTAAAAAAAAAAAGATGCTTATGTTAGAATGGCTTTGGTCATGGATGTGCTTGATTCAGGGCTGACCTGTGTTTAAACAACAACATGGAAATGAAACCGTCAACAGTGACCTCTTTCTTCAAACCACCCTCATCAAAGTACACGAGATGTTTCATTGCGCTAGCTGCAAATTGTCTATTCTCTGATGGACGGTGGATACTACCATAAAAGCAGGGTTTATGGTACAGTTTCGAGTCTTAGTTATTTCCCTTAAACTCGCACTTCAAAGTGAAATAGTTGAAACCATTCTGTTGCAATACTTTCCCGACAGAAAGGAAGAATGACGGCTCAGGCTTTGGTAAAGCAACTCCTAGAAAACTTCTTTTGTGATTCGGTATGGTCGATCACTTTTTCAGAAGCTTATTTTATTTTGACTTTAACTATCAATTCTTTACAAGAAAAAAAAAAAGAAAAAAAATTTCTATCCATAAACACAATTTCAATTACGCTCATTCGAAATTGTTGGGGGAATAGATGGCTGGACTCCGATTCGAAGCTACTACCATTAAAAGCGTTAAGGTTGATACTGCACCGACATGATTCAAGTGAAGAAACGATTATGTTATGTATAAACGTAGATGTTTAATTGGTTTGTGTCATGTTGACGCTCGTAACATTAATGCTATAGTTCATAAACTTAGTGCTCTTTGACATATGAATTTTACTTGGTTAATCAATCAATCAATCAATCAATCAATCATTTAACCAACCAGTCAATTAATCAATCAGTCAATGAACTTATCTATCTATCTATCTATCTATCTATCTATCTATTTGTGTATATAACATATACGGTGTCTGTGTAAGTATGTATATATATATATGTATATATATATATATATATATATACACACACACACACACACACACACACACACACACACACACACACATATATATATATATATATATATATATATATATATATAAAATGTATGTGTGTGTATATGTTTGTGTGTCTTTGTTTGTCCCCCTCAACATCGCTTGACAACAGATGCTGATGCGTTTACGTCCTGTATTTAGCGTGTGTGTGTGTGTGTGTGTGTGCATACCAATCCAGCTGACATGGATCTTGTTATAAATTTTAATCAAGCACTACATTTTTCCATTGATTTCTGCCTATCTTTCATTTTCTCATTTATATTTTACCCCCGAATAAGCTTGCTATCTTTTCCCGACACAGTACATCACTAACTTCCCTTGAATTTTACAATTTTTCTATTCTACTATTTTCTTGTCTATTACCGCTATTATTGGATTTAACTACTAACATATATTATCCTTATTTAAGATGCCTAGAAAGAGCCATCAAATAGAAATTAAAGTAGAATGTAAAAAAAAGCTTAACGTACAACTTAATCCCTTTACGCTGGACGTTAAACTTCGATCTTTTCTAAAAGTTTGATACGCTAGAAAAACTCTGCCATATTGTAACGTGTATGATACAAAAATATGTGACAATAAAGATAAATGTTTAAATAGCTATATCGGAGAAACTATCGGTACAGATACAGAAGTGGCAAGTAATTATTCTGAGAAGCTGAAGAAAATTATTGTTGAAGGTGGCTACACAACAACAAATGTAAAATGTTGCTGAAACAGGGCTTTTCTGGAATCACCTGTTAGGACTTTTATTTCAAGTGAAGAACAATAAACTCCAACCTTTGAAGCTTCCAAAATTCGGCTAACGCTTCTTGTGATAGATATACTGCTGGTGATATTAAATTAAGACCTCTACTTGTATATCACTTTCAGAATCTAAGGACTTTGAAGGTCTATGTTGAGTTTAATCTCCATGAGAAGTGTTGTTTAAATAAAAATGGTTCGATGATTATGAAACTTTTCCAAGACTGATTTATAAAGATATAGTTCCAAGCATATTTCTAACGAAGCATTGTTCTTTTTAGACAATGCATTTAGATACCCATTAAATTTGAATAATATGTTTGATGTTAGACTGGAATATATCCCTAAGAACAGCACTCTCGGTAATGGTTCAAAGTGTGATGGCTAACTTCAAGGTATATTATCTGAGAAAAACTTTGAAACAGTTCATAAAAGCAATTGATGGTGAGGATAAGCATGCAGTAAGAAACATCTAGAAAAATTCAACTCTGTGGATGCAGTAGATAACGACAAAGTGACGGGTTACAATAAAACCCTCAGCTATGAATGGTGTTTGGAAAAACCAGACTGTATAATCATAATTATCCAAGAGCAGAGGATGTACATAATGTCCAAAAAGACAGTGTGATACCAGTAAATGTTGCATAAAATTGTGTGGTTGAGTTGTTAGAGTTCCATAGATAATGTTCCTCTAAGGAGGATCTGATGTTGGTAAAATAAGAGCGAGTGGGGTGTTTCTAATGTGTGTTTGTAATGTCGTTGGATGTACTTAGAGTGTGATTTACTGTCTAGTTCTTGCACGTTGTTATTGTTTGATCCCGTGTCAGTTTCAATCGAGCGCGATTCGGTTTAAAAGGGCTTCCACGTTGCATTGTTTAATATATACAGAATTAACCAATCTGGCAAAGTTTTATATGCGGATTAACTCACGCAGGTTTTTTGCAAAGAATTCTTTGCATAAAAAGTGTTTGTTATTTTTTAAATCAACGCCATCATCGTCATCACTGCTCCCCATCTCATTCTATCTAAGTTTCTTATGCTTTCTTTATTTAGCTGTTCCAGAGCTTTCACACACACACACACACATGTAGGATAAAAGTTAATTCTCGGAAACTGGTTGTTGATCTGCGATGGCAAGCTATGTATTGTTGGTGAAATGTTTTCTTTCAGTTCTGTCTCTTTTTATTCTTTTATTTGTTTCAGTCATTTGACTGCGGCCATGCTGGAGCACCCGAGGCTATAGAAGAAGACATTTGCCCAAGGTGTCACGCAGTGGGACTGAACCCGGAACCATGTGGTTGGTAAGCAAGCTACTTACCACACAGCCACTCATCGCTGTATATATATGTATATATATATATATATATAT
>NC_069000.1:19292399-19292740 GCF_001194135.2 Octopus bimaculoides
TATATATATATGCTTGTGTATGTGTTTGTGTGTCTGTGTTTGTCCCTCCACTATCGCTTGATGACCGATGCTGGTGTGTTTACGTCCCCATTATCTAGCGGTTCAGCAAAAGACTCGATGGAATAAGTACGAGGCTTTCAAAGAATAAGCCCTGTGGTCGATTTGTTCGACTAAAGGTAGTGGTCCAGCATGGCCGCAGTCAAATGACTGACACAAATGAAAGAGTAAAAGAGTATGGCAAATGAAAGACGGAAGATGGAATATATATAACGATCACTGTGAGAGTAACACTTTTTAACAGTAAGCTACCAGGTGTACACCATTCCTTTTATTATCTTATA
>NC_069000.1:19292750-19293189 GCF_001194135.2 Octopus bimaculoides
CCGGTGTTCGGCCAAGCCTGACCTTTCTTTCTTGGTTCGGCCGTTGTCCGGGCAACATCTATATTCTTCCCTATGCCTGTGGAAGCTTGTATCCCTGCCGTAACGCTTTACTTCCACACACGCCAGCTTAATTTCATTCGTCCTTAGTCGAAAGACACCTGTTGTTATGCCCTGTTATTTGTATTTGTGTAACTTACTCCGTTTTTTTCCGTCCTTGTTTTCGTATACATTCGCTGCTTTCTTCCAAGGAATCTAATGCTCTTAGCTCAGTTTTTTCCTTGGGGCTGGCCAGATTGGAACAATCTCGAGTATAACCAGCCGAAAGTGCAAAGGTAATCTGGAACTCGACTGATGAAAGAAAACTCCGAATGACCTGTCCTTGTTTTCTTTGTATTGTCTATCTGGATGTTTTGCGTTCTTGTCCCATTATATAAGATCG
>NC_069000.1:19294205-19301760 GCF_001194135.2 Octopus bimaculoides
AGAATTTATATATGTATATATATATATATATATGTATATATATACCAACTTTAAATAGAGCTCAAAACTGATCCGTTGAAAATACTTTATTACAATAATAATAATAATAATAATAATAATAATGAAATTGACCTATGTTAACAGATACTATATTCTTTTGCCAAATTTTTGGTGTAAAAAAATATATCTAAACATATATATATATATATGCACGCGCGCATCAACATCCATAAATGCAGTTTATGCATGCATATATATGTGTGTGTGCCAATATAGCTGTATATTTTATGTACATGATCCAATGATGTGCACATAAAGAGAAAAGGAGAGATACAAATGGGAGAGAAAGGGGGTGTGGGGAGAAAGAAAATTGAAACACGTCAAAAAGGCATATATCAAGAATTATCCGAGAGAAATTCCAGTAACATTTTATACAATAATATTCAAGCTGCTCTCGTATCTGCACGTCTCTCAGAAGAAATAATAGGTTTGATTCTGCTTGAGTTTGACATAAGCAGCGATCAGTTATACTAATTAGCATAAAATTAAGTTCTTCCGAATTGTACTTCTAAATAGCAAAATCACTTCTTATGCTTATGCCTACCAGCCTTACGCTATTTTGCTGCATGCATTGTGTATGCGTGTGTGTTTGGGTGTATGCGTGTGTGTGTGTGTGCGTGTGTTGTGTGTGTGTTGTATGACATTGCGACGATGATCTGATTAGCGCATTCGTGAGGGTGTGAAACTTAGCAGAGAAGATTCTCTGTATATTAGATTTTAATATAATGTTGCCTTTATTTACTCTAGCATAAGGCTGTAAAATAAACTGGATCGCCCGAAATATATGAGAGTAAATACCTGTATTCAGATCTAAGGCCAAATGAAAATTCTCATTACATGTTCATTCGTACACACGTGCACGCACGCACGTACGCACACGCGCACACACACACACACATCAACGAGACAACCATTCGGATAGACGGACGGATTGAGACAGAAAAATATAAATTTATAAATATTGACTCACTGTGCAAAATATGGTCTTGTTAACATCCATAATATAAATTTATTTCATTGCTCGTTTAAATTCCTGCCGTTGCAAATATCAATCAACCTTTTCTTGTCGGAAAATAGTTGACCCCTGGTTGGAAAAAGAGTAAGAAAAAGAAAAAGAAAAAGATTTAGTTGTCTTCCAATGTTTGTCAATGGTACGAAATTTTGTAGGTTTGTATTGTGTAGTAATATATGACAGAAGTGGATTTACTGTACATATATACATACATACATACATACATGAATATATATGTGTTTGTATGTATATGCATGTGCGTGTGTTGTATGTGTGCGCGTTTGTGCATGTGTATGTATATAAATATGCATGCATATATCCGAATGTAATTCAAAATACATTACCGTTTAGGATTGCAAAATTTTGGTGTAATTTACTATTCAAAAATCTACTGCTACTGATATCACTACGTTGAGAATACTTATCATATCTAACTGAACTCCAGTGCCTCTATGGCATTTGGTCTCTGAAGGGAAGCAGCTCATTCTAGAAACAGCTGGATGTCATCATCGTTTTAAATATATTTTTTCTTACGATTTCTTAAATACAATGTGTAATATGCATATATATATATATATATATATATATATATATATATATATATAAATGATGGAGGTGGAAATAGCACAGAAGAAAGTGTACGACATTTCAATTTTAGAGGGAATTTGATAAAAATGATTTTAAAAATTATATAAAGAAAATATTACTGGTTTCGATGAATCTCATCTTATCAAATATCAGTTAAAATTTATAAAAATTTGAAGTAAAAAACAGTTTATCTTCTGTCTGAGAGTCAAAAACATGTCTTGACCTCCAGACATGTTCTTGACTCTCAGACAGAAGATAAACTGTTTTTATTTCAAATTTTTATGAATTTTTACTGATATTTGATAAGATGAGATTCATCGAAACCAATAATATTTTCTTTATATAATTTTTAAAATCATTTTTATCTGTATTACATGGTCTTTTACGTTTTATTTCGAATTTCTATTAATACAAATTCTAAAGAATACAATTCCCAGAAATTATAAGGATTTCTTATTTTTCTTTCCTATTCATAGACACAAATAGATGTTTGTTTGCTTTGTCTTTTAGATCTTTTTACTAATCTGCGAGTTGCTTATTAGATATTTTCATATTATTTTCCTTTGAAGTGTTTCAATCACTTTATGTGTCATCACTTTGATTATTTCCAACAGAGTATACTAAAGTAATATATTTGACACGCAATGCTGCCTGAGTTTTAAAATCTTGAGAACATATGCAAGCAGTGTACGACATAACCGATACGTGTAAGGTAGATTTATATTAAATAAAGAGGAATTTACAATAACTTTTTGAACAAATATCTGTAGTGAAAAGAAAATTCACTTGCTTACGAGATGATCTTTTGACTCTCGCTGTTTCTTCATAATCATTCCAGCCTCTCAGTTTGAACTCTGTTACTGATTGGCTCAGCTGAAAGCAGCCGAGAAGAGAAATCTTTTGACCATTTCTTGTTCAGCATTCAGAAAATGTACCCAGTGACTAAAACTGGAAGTTATTTCTAATATATGACTAATTAGTGGTGGTAGTCTCCGTTGATAACACTAGTTCAGTAAATTTCACAAACTAGAATATGTCCTCGTGCGCTTAGAAGAAAAGATAAGGTTTCGGCGTGGGGTTCTTCATCACTACAAAAAATTCTTGTTTAGCCTGAGGTTAACTCTGATACAACAAGCCCATGATATAAAGCATTTAAGCTACGACTTCCATGCCTTTTTTTATATTGTCCGGTGCATATTTAAGACGATAAGGTATGATTTAAGGAGCTATAAAGGTTCCTCTTTTTTGGTTTAGACAAGGAATAATTCAGAGAAGCGTTCAAGAAATGTATTACACGAAGCAATTACTAGTCAACCCATGAATGCACATATAATTTTGTTGCTAAAAATGTTGTAACAGAAACGGTTACATTTTTAAGTAAACGCTAATAAACGAGAGGATGTAGATCTAACATTTCACATTTAACATAATTTACTTTAAGCAAGCGCACATAAAATATAAATACAAAAGTCTGAACACAAGGAGAAGAGAGAATACTGAATACTAAACACACAATAAAGTATCATTTTATTGAAAACTGAAAACTCTCAAACCGTCGCTCCAAGTCTCACATTTTCAATTTTCAGAACAGGATCTTTTAAACTTTTAGTTCCAGGCCTGTGTCATATTATCCGTTTTATGGTGCTAACATATATTAAATAATAATAATTCCGGATAAATTCCTAAGAAACTGTCGTAACTTTATCAATTACTATTTCCCGACCAAATGTTGTAATATAGTCGTGGGTTCTTGCTTGGTGGATGGCCTGGAAGAAAACTGAATTTCAAATCTACTTTTTCACATTCAGCTCTTACATTTTAATGTTTTGTCAGTTAGAGAATGGAAGATCGAGAGGACACCGTTATTTGAGTGCGCTTAGAGTAAAAATTAGCTTTAATTCGGCTTTTATACCCTTCTCTGGGAGAAATTGGTTAAATTCAAACCTGATGAGGCTTACAATGCTCTAGGCACACCCCGTATGTTACGACAATGCCAAGACGACTCCGTCAGCAGCTAGGGGTTTGATGAAGAAAGGAATATCTTTCTTGAGCACTCATTATACTCAATTGTTATTATTATTGCTTTTTACCCATGACAACATAATCCCACGTGCTCTTTTCTAAGACGATAGGTATGGGATTTCAAGGAGATTTTACTGCTTCTTCTAGTCGTTCAAATGAACACACAGAGATTTCTTTGTTGACGAGTCGCGGGATATATATATATACACATAATGTATTTGTGCTTGTTCGTGCGCCTGTGCATGTGAGTGTCTTTGTACTCGTATATGTGCGCACATACTCAAAACTATTGAGCAAAAGACTTGTGATCAAAATCATTCTAGACATGACCATTTCATCTTTTTACTAAGTGCAGAGAATCCAAAATTACATTATACATATATACATGCTAGCTTCCAAATCCTTTTTTCTGACTGATAAAAATGATCAAACTTTACACCTCCGTAACATTTATTAAAAATATTTTATGAAATAAATGAGTCACAAAATCGGATTCAGCGTGAATAAGTACATCACTATACCAAATTCGAGATTTTTTCACTTTATTTTCAAATTTAAAAATCTGTGACTGCAATAGTAAAGATTCCTCTTTACCGCACCCTGTTTTTTTTTTTCTTTGTATATGTATATCGTTCACGCTGAGTTTATGTGTATATTTGTTTGTTTGTGTGCATGTACGTGTGTGTCCGTCCATGTGTGTGTGTGTGTGTGTGTGTGTGTGATGTGCACACGCGCGCGTCTGAGTGTATAGGCGCGCACGTGCGTGTGTAAGTGTGTGTCTGTGTGAGTGTGCGCATATGTATGTGTATAAGGAATTACATTAGGGCGGCAGAGTCCAAAGACCTTCACACAACATCAGCAGCGAGCTAAGAGAAATATTTACATTTATGTATCAAATGGTGAAATAAAAGCTTAGTTTATCGATACGTTAGAAACTGCCCCAAATAATGCAGAAATCTGTCCTGATCAAGAGACTTCTCCATCGGAGAAAACAGAGAATAAAAAAAAATTGAAATAAAAGCATTCTGTTCTGAAAATTGCCAAGCAACGACGGGATACTCAGTGTGTGTGCGTGCGTGCGTGTGTGTGTGTGTGTGTGTGTGTGTGTGTGTGTGTGTGTGTATATATATATATATATATATATATATATATATATATATATATATATATATATATATGTATATATTGAACACACACACGCACACACAAAAGCCACTAGAGAATTCGAATGAGCGCGTATGCATCTGTAAGAATGTTGTAATAAATATACTTGTTATATATGATTATGTGTATGTGAGTATATAAACATACATACATGCATACATACATACATACATGCATACATACATACATACATACATATATACATGCATATCTGTCTCTCACCATCTCTCACCGGATACCTATTATTCGCTCCAGATATATGACACTGTATAGTTTCGTGTGACATTGTTCAATTTAGGTTAGATTCATTTCATTCAAATCAGACGACCATTAGCTCACACGCACGCGCACACACACACGTGTGTGTGTCACACGTGTGTGTGTCACACGTGTGTGTGTGTCACACGTGTGTGTGTGTCACACGTGTGTGTGTGTCACACGTGTGTATGTATGAGTGGTTGTGTATGCGCGTATGTGCGTATATGTTTGTGTATTCATAAACAAATACAAACATAATGTACATATAGTTCTATTGTGAAACTTGGCTAAACTAGACCCAGCTTTAGCTGGATCCCGGTTACAGCAACAAAAACAATCTCAGTAGTATGAACCACAGAGCATCAGCCTCAGAGAAAACGAGTTAGCTTCACAATTTCTATTAAAATCTTTTGATAAATTACAATTTACGTCGTAGAAAAGTAGAAAAATCTAAAACCTATAAAAAAGAAAGTCTGACATTATAGGTTCTAATATTTTCGTACCTTATTATACAACATCAATCTCAATACTGCCATCCGTCGATAGCGACGTAGTTGTTATCAAAAAGAATATAGTTACAATAACGCAATATAGTTACAACATCACTTCAATACTAACACAAAACTACTACAGTACTAACTCAACACCACTTCAGTCACTACCTCGACCACCATCGATACCTTAGTACAGCCACATCATTATGATGTCACGACGACACTAACTACAATATCTATTACAACAGTCACACCAGTACCACAATGTATTCACAGCACCACCGCACTGACACTGCACCACCACCCCCTCAACTAACATCGACACCACATCAGAGCACTACAACGATCACCGCGTGAGAATCTTCACCTCAATATCACCAGATTTACCGCAATAAAGCTACATCGGTCCCACGATTACCATTAACGGCAACGGGCAACATTGCGACACCATGACAATCGTACCAGAGTGTCATCGGAATCAGCACCATCACCTCCTCCTCCTCCTCTTCCTCCTCCTCCTCTTCTTCCTCCTCCTCCTCCTCCTCCCTATCATTTCTATAAATAAGAGTAACGAAGTAGTTGTTACTTGTTAAACAAAAAGAAATTGAAGAGCATTAGATCTCGTTGTCACCACTTCACGTTTCACAACTACAGCTATGTAGTTACAACATCACTTCAGTACTAACACAAAACTACTACAGTACTAACTATATTGCGGTGGTGTAACGGTTAGCATGGTTGCCTTCCAAGCAATCGATCCGGGTTCGACTCCCGGCCGACGCAATTATATTTTTCACGGTGGGTGCACCAGCATGACCGCAGCCACTTGGCTGAAACACATAAATAAATAAATAAATAAATAAAAATATGTATATATATATATATTGCTTTGTTATATGTCAATAACAGAAAGGACGACGACGACAGGTATAATAACGGTGACGTCAATACTAATGATGATGATGAACACCACCACCGCCACCACCATCATCACCACCATCATCATCACCATCGTCACCATCATCACCACCACCATCCATCATCATCATCATCAAGTTACGGCAACAAACATATCTTCATTGGTTTAAGATTATTTCGTTTTCATCTACTTTTTGTTTTTCTTTTTTTGCTTCTTGTTTTTAAATTACCTTCTGTTTTTATCAGATACAGTAGAATTGGTTTTTATATTTCATTTCATTTTATGTTTTGTAGATATCATTTAGATATCCTTATAACCATGATATGATATTTATCGGTAGATATCATTATAGTATTATCTATAGTAGACATCTCGGCCGAATGTTATTAACTTACATTACGTGTTTTCAAAGAATTAGTCATTATTTTCATTTTCTACATTTTTTTTCTTTCAAACCAACAGGGTTTAATCACCTAGCACCACGGCCAATAACCACACAGACACGTATTTATGATATTTAAGCGCGATTTCATAATATACTTTTTATGCGTGATCAAAATGCCTCGAACTGCTAAAACCCTTTAACTCAGAATGTGGTCGGAAAAGATGTACAACTTGAACTATCTTCATGAAATGTATTTGAGATTTGTCGGCTTTAGAGAAGGGAATAAAGAAAAAAACCTCCAAATCTACCCGAAAGTAAGTATTGAACTTGAGCACTGTTAATGGGTATAATAACTATCAATTTTTCCCAGTGCTGTATTCAAATTGTTTCTCACACTACGGTCTATACTTACTCCTAAGTCGGTAAGTAGGCGGCCTGGGTCACTACTGAATTGAATTTCGAGCACAGATTCAATGCTGATACACGTTTCAAAAAAACGAACAGCTGTACTTCCTCTGTTTGCGCGCGCGCGTGTATATAGATATATATATATACAGACAATAGGTGAGAGCTAGATATGTTCAGTATACACACACGCACGTGCGTACACACACACATACACATATTTCTGTACATACATCTACATATATATA
>NC_069000.1:19302818-19304287 GCF_001194135.2 Octopus bimaculoides
AAAAGTCCTGTTAAATACAGAACTTGTGGGTTTTACGCAGAAATAAAAATAACACTGACATCTCGTTTTAACAGATAAAAATATCTTGAAGTACTAAAGAGTAAATTTATTCGATAAAATCGCCATTGGCCTCAACCACGGCCTCCAGACGACTTCGGAATCTCTTGCAAATAGGCACCCAAACACTGAAATGTTCGTATTGGAGCTTCCGGCGCGAATGCCAAGCAGTACAGCATGTCGTTTCCAAATTTCTGGCAGAGTGAATTGCGTCATGTTGCTGTTTTTCTCACAGACGGTACCCAACTGACCCTACTATACTGTGTAGTCGACAAAATCAAAAACAAAGTATGCGCACACGCGAAATAAAAAGTATAAAATGGCAACAATTTACCCATTGCGCCCTGTATATATATATATATATATATATATATATATACACAGGTACATGCATACATACATACATGCATACATACCTACATACATACTTGCATACATGCATATATATTGGTGTAGGCTTGGCTGTATGGCTGTGTGGTTAAGAAGCTTGCTTATCAACCATTGGTTTTGGGTTCAGCGCACTGTGCGCACCCTGGAAAAGAAACTTCTACTATAGCCCCAGGCGGACTTAATGCCCTGTGAGTAGATTTGGTGTTAGTGTGTCTTTATATCTGTGTTTGTCTCCACCAGCTGCTCGACAGCCGGTGTTAGTTTGTTTATGCCCCCATACCACTTCAGTAAAAGGGACCAATAAAATATGTACCAAACTAAAAAAAATATATACTAGGATCAATTACTTCGACTAAGCCCTTCAAGCCTGTGCCCCAGCATAGTCGCAGTCCAATGATTGAAACATGTAAAAGGTAGACATCATTAACACACAGAGGATAATTTTAATTGTAGTATGTAATGTATAATAATGTATAATAAACATTCAACTGAAGCTTCGTTTTGAAAATAAACAAACTGGTTTTATCACTCTGAAGGCAGAAAAACTGGAATCGATGTGAATAGTTTAATCAGGCTTTGGGTAAGATCTATTTAAATAAATACTTTTTATCCAAATCCTGACTACCACATTTTTCTTAGCATATACAATCTATACACTACCTCAAACAATCTATACATGCAAAGATATATATACATAGACACACTCGCGCGCACGCATACACACACACGCACACACACACATACATACACACACACATACATACACACACACATTCGTGAGCAGAAAGCGATTATTTTTTTCTCTGCCGAGGTCTAAGAAAAGTAGAAACTAGTCAGCTTGATTTCATTTTTATATCTACTGAGAAATAAACCTTCGGTTTTAATACTTTATTTGCAATTCACAGTGAGACTAAATCTCTATGCATATTGAATTCATGCCTTCCATTGCATTAGGTTTAAATTTATCAAAAAATACTGTGTTGTGTGATATATATATATATATATATATATATATATATATA
>NC_069000.1:19310397-19312369 GCF_001194135.2 Octopus bimaculoides
GAGAGAGAAGGAGAGAGAGAGAGAGAGGGCGAGAGAGAGAGGGAGGGAGAGAGAGAGAGGGAGGGAGAGAGAAGTGAAGCTAGGTAAGAGATAATGAGAAATATAGAGAATAATGATAGAAGAGTCGTGAAACTGGGATTGAGAGGTAGGGGGGGAGAATGAAAAAATAGGTGAAAAGAAGAGGAAAGGAAGGAGAAAGTGGGAGAGAGAGAGAGAGAGAGAGAGAGAGAGAGAGAGAAAGAGAGAGAGAGGGTGGAGGAGAAAGAAAGAGAGAAATGAGAAGTAAAAGTGGCTGGGGAGAGAGACGGCAGAGTGAAAGAAAGGGATTAAGTTATTAATTGTAGGAAGGTGGAGTGAAAAAAAAGGCGATTTAATGTAAAAGAGAAGGAAATTGCACAAGGTGGTTAATACAAAGATGGAAAGAATTAAAATATGATGTAGGAAAAGAGGTGGAGGCGCAATGGCCCAGTGGTTAGGGTAGCGAACTCGCGGTCGGAGGATCGCGGTTTCGATTCCCAGACCGAGCGTTGTGTGTGTTTATTGAGCGAAAACACCTAAAGCTCCACGAGGCTCCGGCAGTGGGGTGGTGGCGACCCCTGTTGTAGTCTTTCGCCCCAATTTTCTCTCACTCTTTCTTCCTGTTTCGTGAGTAACGCTGCGATGGACTGGCGTCCCGTCCAGCTGGCGGTGGGGGGGGGGGAACACATACGCCATAGAAACCGGGAAACCGAGCCCATGAACCTGGCTAGGCTTGAAAAGGGACGAGAAAAAAAAAAAAAAGAGACACAAAATACAGGAAGCGAGAATGCTAAAGTTAAATAATTCGATTTGTAAGCAGAGGTTTCTAGCTAGATACACAAATCTATCTATCTATCTATCTATCTATCTATCTATCTATCTGTCTGTCTGTCTGAGTGTCTGTGCGTATATGTGCAGATATGTTTGTGCGTAAATGTGATCTAGTAGCTGGGGTGCTGTACACATGATCGCAAGCTTATTGGTTCGAGTCCTGTACTGGGGCAGCGCGTTGTGTCCTTGAGCAAAGTACTTCCTTTCAATGTTGATCTTGTTTACTCAGATGAAAACGAGTACCAGCTGACTGCTGGTGCTATTTTCTCACTCACTCACTCACTCACTCACTCGCTCACTCACTCGCTTTCTCTCTCTGCCCCTTGTCTTTCTAGCTATCCCATTGAGTCAAGGGCTGGAAGATAGAAAAGGGTGCCTCTCTACTCGCGACAACACAAGTACCAAAAACAACACAGGAAAACGTCCTACAGCTTAACAGGTTTTACCTGCTTCCGAGTGTTTCGGTTAAGCTGATGTATGCTTTTTACACACACACACACACACACACACACACACACACACACACACACACACACATGCATATTCAAGTGTCAGTGAAAAGGTTCTGTGACTGTGTGGTTAAGAAGTTCATTTCACAACCTTAGGATTATGGGTTCCTTTCCACCATGCGCGGTATTTTGAAGGATTTCTTTTTTACATTAGCTGCCACTAGGTTGGCGGATACTATGAGTAGGTTTGTGAACTAGATTTACCTGGATTTAAAAGGGTTAGTTTAAACATACACGCTGTGATGCTGATTATATTTTGAGAATGCTTTACAGGTAGAACAGTATAAAATACACTCAGCTATTCATACTACTCTCGAATGAACAAGTGGCACCTTCAATAAAGGTACTGACAAGAGCTTCCATATATGTATGCCAACGCACGAAAATTTTGGACATTGAGTCACTCTGTTGCTTCTCCTAAATATATATATATATAGTGGCTGTGTGGTAAGAAGCTTGCTTTCCAACCACATAGTTCCGGGTTCAGGCCCATTGCATGGTACCTCGGGCAAGTGTCTATATATATAATATATACGTCAAATGATTGAAGCGAGTAAAAGAAAAAAGAAAAGGATAAAAGAATATATATATATATATACATATACATATATATA
>NC_069000.1:19312495-19313130 GCF_001194135.2 Octopus bimaculoides
TATATAGAGTCAATTTTTATTCTAAGTCATCAAGGACAAAAAGAAAGCGCGCGCTACAAAGCTTTTGAACAAACTCCAGTATCCCCTCCAACCGAACATGCTTTGGTTTTTCTCAGACGAGATGGTGAACACACAGAACAACCGTTGGCTTGCCGTGTCCTCAAAACATGTGCTGAGAACGATAAAAATCAAACATCCAGTCAACATCATGGTGTTTGGAGTGATCTCTAGTGATGGCGATGTTTTTCCTCCATTCATCTTCCCACACGGCCTCACACTCAACACAGTGTGCTACATCAAGTACCTGGAAGAGGTAGTGCTGCCCTAGGTCAAGCAAGTAGATGCTAGAAGACCCTATGTCTGACAACTTGAGGCTGCACCATACCATACCACAGGAGCAGGAGAACCCAGTTATGGCTGCCAGACAATTTCTGCGTTCACGCTTCCAAATTCACTCACAAGCTATTGGTTGGCCATGGGCTACACTAGAAGACATTTGCTCAAGGTGTCGCACAGAGGGGCTGCGCCCGAAACCGAGCTCTTGCAACGCGAGGTTCTTAACCACACAACCATATCTGCGCCAATATACCTCTACAAAATTTTTATCACACACACACACACACACACACACACAC
>NC_069000.1:19313729-19316682 GCF_001194135.2 Octopus bimaculoides
AAAAAAAAAAAAAAAAAAAAAAAAGGGGGATCTACAATGTGAACAAGAACTGCAGCAGCAGTAGCAACAACAACACTCATATCATGAAATCAAGCAAAGAAGAGAGATAATTTTTATAAGAGAATCAAGTCAATTATTATCTATTAAGCCGAAAACACATTCTCCCCTTGATCTTGTTCGACGTTTAGCAATGATGGTATTAGTGGGAGTGATTGTAGTATTATTTTTCATAATTTTCATTTTTTGTCACCAAGCTGTTGTTATTTTAGTGGTTGTTATAATTATTTTAATTTTTTGCTGCGATGTATTTAGTGTCGTATCAGCTATTAAAAAAAAAAAAATTGACAGAGCAAAAACATAAAGGGGCAAAAAAAGCAAGAAGAAGAAGAAGAAGACACGAGATGAAGAGGATATAAGATGCAGAAGTAATGCAAAACAAGGCATAAAGATAGAGATTCACTGGAAGAATAATAAAGAGAAAATAGGTGGATGAATAAGCATAAGAAGCAAGAAATAGACAAGGAACAGAAAAAGAAGAGTTTAGAGAGAAGAAAAGAGAAATGACGATTGATTAAGATGGCACGATTGCAATTTAGAGCGTGTATTGTATGGGACCATCTCACATCCAGCGAACACCACCCCCAGATAGCCAATCTTTCCCAGCGCGAGATCGAATCAAATGACCCAAAATAACTGAAAAAAAGGAATGACACCAATTGGGCCAAGACTTCAACAAAATATTCGCTTTCAGTCTGGCAAGAAATCACTTTGGAACAGAAAAGAGACAGATTACCACAAAGATCGAGAAGCAGCATAACAGAAGAAAAAGAAAGATTCATCGCCTGCGTTGAGAAATCAAATCCCTGAAGGACCAGAAAAGAGAGCTCTTGCCAGTTAAAGGGAAGCCGTTTGGGACTTGACAAGTCAACTCCAACAACGTCTCAGCAGACTTAGAAAGGCAAAACGTACTCAGAAGTAAGAAAGGAGTGAGAGATCAAAAGGGCTCAGTTTACCAGGAACCCGTTAAAGTTCACCTGGATATTGCTGGGTGAGACCAAATCAAGTCGATTGACCAGCTCCAGAGAAGACGTAGGAACGTTTCTGAGGGAGACCCACAATAAAAACCTCATAAACGAAGCCTTGGATGTCAGCCCAAACATAGGTTGAGCTGAATTACCAGGAAACAAACTTGGCATCAGCTGTTCGCCCTGGAAAGAAGTGAAAAAAGTGGCAACGAAGGCCAGATCAAAATCAGCTCCTGACTCAAGTGTTATATAGTACAAAGAATTTAAAGTAAAAAATACTCAATGTTCCTTCGAAAATTGTGTGTGCTGTTCCAGAAGTTATGGAAAAAAAGGAATCTTTCTGGCGTGCTGGAAGAAGTAGAAAGAAGATAGGTTATACAAAGGCGAAACATGACACCCCCTCAGAATAAGGGTAGAGGAACATCGCAAAGCTGTGACACGAGGCGATATTAGTAAAGCGAGTATAGCTGATCATGTATGGAAAAATGGAGACCACCTCCCCCTGTGGGATGAAGTTAAAATAATAGACAGAGAACACCATTAGAAAATACGAAAACTAAAAGAAGCAGCACATATGCTAGGACACAAGAACCTCCTAAGCAGACCGAGTGCAGATACGAACAGCATATGGGAACCGGTATTAAGGAAGGGTAGGAGAATATTAAATCTATAAGCCCTAAAATTCACTCCATAATTGCCCACGGGCATATGGCGTAGTGGTTAAGATCGCGGACTACTAACCCCAAGATTCCGAGTTCGATTCCAGGCAGTGACCTGAATAATGATAATAACATCGAAAAATACCTTAGGAATGAGAACCCAGGTTCGAAATTTCCCTATAAGACACCTGATGAAGGCTGCAGGGTATATCAGCCGAAACGTTGTGTTAACAACAAACAAGATGAGGACAAATATCTGTCAAATGTAAATAATGTACATAATTCCTCATCTCTTAAATATAGAACTGTAGAAAGGTAGAAAGGAGTTTTGCACTAACGTGAAGAAAAAAAAATCGAGTATGGCTGATCATGTATGGAAAAATGGAGACCACCTCCCCCTGTGGGATGAAGTTAAAATAATAGACATTAACCAATTCAGAAGAATCTTACTCCTGAATGTTGAACGTAAAAGAGGCTAAGAATGACCAAGAATGGATACATAAACTCTTCTATACAAAAAGGCCGGGGTCCAGTTTTCTCTGGATGTTTGGAACACACTGGAGTTCTCAGATGGTACGAGAAGCCAAAAAATGCAAAAGTGATTGAAGGTGGTCTGATTAGAATTGGCGATTGCGTACGGGATTATTAATTCTTCTTGCCAAAGACCACTACCACATCCTCTGCATATCAAAGAAATAGCAGTTTCTTTGGAAGCATACAGCTGCACATAAAAAAACAGCTCCGTTTACAAGTCGATGGCAAAACCTGCAGAAAATAATCGTAACTGGCTGCACAATTTCCCCTATTCTTTTCATCATGAGTATGGACCAGCTTATAACAAGAATGGAATCGGGTTTCCAATAACATCCAGTGAGCTGTTTCATGGATAATTTTACAATGACAACCTCAACCCATATGAAGGCAGAACGGTGACTTCACTTCAGCACATGGCAAAATGGGTTAGAATGAAGTTTAAATCTGATAATTCTTCAAGTATGGTGATCTCCCCCATCTCTATACAAAGTAAAGTGTGAATAGAGAAATCAATCAATCAAGCAAGCAAATAAAGAAGCAACAAATCAACCAATAAACTAACCGGCTATTGCTGTAAAGTAATATCCACAAACACTTTCATACATACACACACACGCGCATGCATTTAGTATTCCTTTATGACACATGCGTGTATGTGTGCGAGGGCATGTGTGTGTATATATATATATATGTGTGTGTGTGTGTTTATTTATATATATATATATATATATATAT
>NC_069000.1:19316753-19319323 GCF_001194135.2 Octopus bimaculoides
ATAATATAGAGAAAGCAATTATGGTATTCAATGTTCTATAAAGCATTGAATACCCATCTTCTGTATATTATTATTTCTATTATTTGGCTTGTATTCCGCACAGTAGCCTATCTTGATGCTGATGCCCCGCGTTGTACACAACTGGAAGTCACTATTGAGGCCGATCTTTGGTTACTTGTCGCTCTTCACAGTGACTGTGTGGTAAGAAGTTCCTAACTACTTGGGTCCGGATTCAGTCCCATTGTGTGGCTTCTACTATAGCCTCGGATAGATCAAGTCTCGTGAATGGATTTGATAAACGGAAACTGAAAGAAGCGCGTCGTATATAGACATATATGTATATATTTACGTGTATGATTTTGTGTATGTTTGTCGCCACCACCACTTGACAATCAGTGTTGATCTGATTTATGCCCCCATAACTTAGCGGTTCAACAAACAAGGAGTACCAGGCTTAAATAATATGCACCAGGGTCGATTTGTTCTATCAAACGCTTCAAGGCAGTGCTTCAGCATTGCTGCAGTCTAATGGCTGAAACAAGAGATAAGATGTGTGTGCGAGTGATGGCTGAAACAAGAGATAAAATGTGTGAGTGTGTGTGTGTGTGTGTGTGTGTGTGTGTGTGTGTGTGTGTGTGTGTGTGTGTGTGTTTGTGTGTGTGTGTGTGTGTGTGTGTGTGTGTGTGTGTGTGTGTTTGTGTACATATACACATGCATATAAATGAGTGTGGAGAGACGTTTGATGAAGGAACATTGGTTACAAATTTTGGCACAGACCCATCAGTTTTGGTGGGCAGGGTAAGTCGATTACATCGACCCCATTATTTGATTGGCACTTATGTTATCGACCCTGAAAGGATGAAAGGTAAAGTCGTCCTCGGCGGAATTTCAACTCACAACGCGAAGACGGACGCAATGCTAGTGAGCATTTTGTCCGACGTGCTAACAGTTCTGACAGCTCGCCAACTTCGCTGAAGTAATTAATATATCACTGTTAATGTAATATGTTAATTACTTGGCGGCATTTCGTCAGCCTTTACATTCTGAGTTCAAATTCCACCGAGGTCGATTTTGCCTTCATCCTTTAGGAGGCCAACAAAATAAGTACCAGTTGAACATTGGGGTCGATGTAATCGATTTATCTTCTCTTTCTAAATTGCTGGCCTTCTGCCACAATTTGAAATCAATATTCTAGCTAATGATGTTACTGGTACTGGTTAAGATTATTTTGAAATGTGATTATGGTGGTTGTACCGATAGTAGTGATGTGTTTATGGTAGTAGTTTTAGAATAAGCTTGTAGTGATGTTGGAGTAGAAGCGATGGTGGTGTTGATGAATTTCGTGCTCCTACTTTGTGGGAGAAGTTGGTTGTCATAAAGAATGAAGGATGGTGGTTGCGTGGTGGGCTAGGAAGCACTTCCGATTCAACTTCTGGGTGGTCTTCGTTGCTGGCGGTGTCCATTTGCAGTCTACATCCTTATATGTGATACTGGATGATAAAATCCGCCAGTTGATCACGCCGCCTCCTCCACAACAACACTTCATCTCCAAACAGTAATGGAAATACTCATTTACATACATACACTAAGTATATATTCTTGCTACAACATATTCAATATGTGCACACACGTATGATTACACGTAGATATCCACATCCTCACATTTACACAGACACACGTATCTGTTAATCAATCAGTCAGTCATTCAATTTGTCTGTCTGTCTGTCTATCTATCTATCTATCTATCTCTATCTCTATCTATCTATCCATCCGTCCTTCTCACTTTCTCTCTTTATGCACATACGTACATACACGCACATATACGTACACGGATACATGTGCACATACATACATACATGCATACATGCATAATATTCGTTTACTTATCTCAGTCATTGGGATTGCAGCTATGCTGGGGTATCGCCTTGGAGGGTTCAGTCGAACAAATCGATACTATTACTTTCTTTTTAAACGCAGGTGCTTTTTTTTATTGGTCATTTTTGGTCAGCCGCTGACTTACAGGGAGGCAAAGAAACAAACACCGGTTACAAACAAGAAAAAACAGACGCACATGTGCGTGCACACACGCACACACACACACACAAACACAAACACACACGCACGCGCGCGCGCACACGCACACACGCACACACACACACACACACACACAGTATCCGTCTGTTCACAAGGCAATGGTTGACCATGAGTTATAGTAAAAGATACTTGCTCAAGTTCCTGTGAAGTGAGCGTGACCCGTAAACAACGCAATTGCGAAGTGAACTTCTTAACAACTAACTATCCTTTGCCCTTCTCTCTCTCTCACGTTTTCTCTCTCTCACTTTCTCTCTCTCTCTATATATATATTATATATACATACAAACACGCTAGTACACGTGCGTATATATGCATATATGTATGCACGTATGTGTTAATATATACGCTCAATATACATACATACATATATATGTATTTTAGATTAGGTTAAATTGGATGATGCTAGCAAGTAGTGCAGCATTCTACAAAATTCAACAATGCAATGAAAATTGACGTAATATATATATATATATATA
>NC_069000.1:19319433-19320960 GCF_001194135.2 Octopus bimaculoides
ATATATATAAGTTGATAGACAGCCGACAACTGATGAAGGGTCGTTTTTTGTGGTACTTGTCCTGTTTTCCATTTTTTTCTCTCATTATTAGCATTGTTAGCGCATTTCACTCGTTTGTTTTCGTACTTCATGTTGTTTACAGTTGGTAACACACACATATATACATACATACATATATTTCATTAAAGCATATAAACCTTCAAATGGGGACCTGTGCGCTTTGAAGTTCAAATTTTTATGAAATTTTTGTTGTTCTCCATCCTTTATGATTTTGCATCTTGGTGGTTTGTATTAGAGATTACGATTGGTAAAAATTTCCATAAATGGTTTATTGAATAACAAACCAGAGAAAAGTTTATGACAGAAGCTCCCACTGATTAACCGATGAATATAAATACATTCTTAAATGATGTAAAGATTTCTTTTATCGAAACACGAATAATTCACATCTTTTATAATAATTCCCTTTTACAAAACTTTGATCTTCGTTTTATTCTTCTGGATATATTCAAAGAGTGGGATTTTGTAAGCAATGTCTCTCAGATACGACTGTTATAAATTCTCAAAAGACACGCGCAATATGTTTTTTTTTAATTTTTCAACCCTTTCGCATCCCTATTAACAGTCATATTTTAAAGATTTTAATCGCTTGACCATCCTATTCACTGCCAAATTGTCTGGTTTTAAACCTTTTCCTTCTCAATTTTCCTCCTTTCTCCGTTGTTTTTACTAGTGCTTCTCAGATTATTTCCATAAAAGGAATATATTTTTCACATGGTCAGTTACTAGTCTAATGATCAGAGGGAGCTGCAGTAAATTTGCAATACTAAATTTTATTCATTATTTGTTTTATTATTCCCATTATTTTGTATCAGTTGTCGTTTCACACACACACTGTATAACCCCCAGCCCATCCAATTCAGCGTTAAATCTTGGTACAAAATGTTTTTTCTTCATAGAGTTAGCTTTGCTCCATGGACTAGTCGCTCGCCAGTCTTTCAGTTCAAATCAAGCGACTTACTCACGAATAAACACGCTATCTAGATGTGGTGTAATGGATTAGAAATATCAATTTGTGATGGCAAAAGAAACCTAAGGCGACTTGAAAAATATATCTCATCTCTTGTAAGGTGACCACGCGGTGTTACGATTACTCAGCCACAAGTCGGCGTATTTTCATTTATCGAAATAGGTTGATACACTACCAAGATTAGAGTTCTGGGATCTTTTTTAAAACGGGGGCCACATTTTTCATTAATGTTTTACGTAGTGTTTTTGGTACCGAAAGACTTTCAAACTTCGTATACTTATCTATTTTGTGTTATAGAACAGAAAAATATTTTTGTATTCGAATTTATTTCATGTAAAAAATTGTCTTATTTCGATAATTTCAACCAATCACTGACGTCCATTCAGCCGATATACATTAAGTGCCGACTACATAAACAAACGATTCTTCGTTTTATTTGCTTTTTTCATTTTAAATTTGCTTTAACCCTAAGCCTAAGCCTAAGCCTAAGCCTAACC
>NC_069000.1:19321884-19334651 GCF_001194135.2 Octopus bimaculoides
TGTATGTATATATATATGTATATATATATATATAAATGATGAAGAAACATGAACAGATTGTAATAAGAAATGAAATGAATGAAACTAAATATTCGTCCGCTGCTTTTCTCGTCGTGCATAATTTTTTAAGCCAAAGTTGCCGGTCATATTGACCCCTACTTAACATCTTGACTTATGTATGTTTCAAGTTATTAATTCACCCCCCCACTTACCCACGTCCGCAGACACCCACCCATCCATGCGCGTGCGCACCGACACCCACCCACACTCACATACGCGCACGCACTCATAATTGTTTCTGTATGCATGTGTCATATATTTTCCTTTTCCCTCTGTTTCTTGCCTAGATAACCAATTTCCAACTGAAAACAATATCACTGAGCCGTCTTCTAATACAGGAAATGTTCTGCAGGTGCTTCGCTTTGTTTCGGCACACACACATAATTCTGTCTTACCTCAGTTCACTTCATTTTCTCAGGACTTTACATGATTTAGAATTCAAGAGAACATTTGACTCATTTTAGTCCAATACCATGAGGGAAATAATGGAATCAGATAGAATTTCGTCTGTTTCGCATTGGGACTGAAGTGCTGTTTTCAACACTTTAAATGCTTATTGCACTACCATCATTTTTTAAAGAATGTCATACAAGTATATGTATCATACATTTATCTATCTCTTATAATAATTCGACCACTGGCCTGTGGCCAGATTGGGGCATACACATATACAAATGTACACACACACACACACAAGTACATATATGTAAAATTTTCTACTTGGAGTATCCTGTCTCTCTCTATATAGATATACGTGTGTGTGTGTGTGTGTGTGTGTGTGTGTGTGTGTGTGTATACGCTAATACTGATATTTAATATAGACCTCATATATCTCTTGTGTTCTTGTGAAATCTCTCGAGTATCTGGATCTGTTTCCGATACGGGCCCATGTCCCATAGGTGTCTAGCAGGACTATGATGACGCCAGTACCTTTCTGGATCGACTCGTTTCAAGTCTTCCAAACGCCAAAAGCCGTTCCCAAGCCCCGATTTGATTTCTGGGGACTGATATCCGGAGACAGAACTGCCAAGATACGCAAAAGAATTTACTGTATGAAGTTTGATCCTTTGGACAAATGTATTTGGCTCCACATTCGTCTCCCTCGGAGAAGGTACACACATTATCTTAGCTTTCTTCAGGTTTATCATAAATCTAAAAGCAATTCAAATACTGTTCCTGATTTTCTGAATATTTTGTCACGAATGAACCACAAAATCGCAATCGTCAGCTTACAGTAAATTGCGAACGAATGATGCCTTTGATTCAGTCTTGAAACAATTCACAGATAGACTAAAACACCTAGATCACTGTCGTTAAATGCATAAACATTTTTTCTACCTCAAAGAATACGGAGAAGAATATGGCACGGTATACCTCCTCCCTGTTTAAACATCAATGTTCACTTGAACTGTTTCCGCCAAAGTACCATATGAGCTGAAATAAGCATTCATATCACTGTTTCGTAGGACAAACCTAACAACAAACTTAGCTTTTCATCATGTCAATGACTTTCATTAAATCAACAAAAATTTGGTTAAGGGGTGGGTCTGTCCCTCTTATGCCCTTGTCTTACAACTGTTTGACGCTAAATATCACATCTGTAGCAAGTAACCCTACGAAATCTATAATCTAGATTGAGACTCTGGGACAACGATGGAGCATAAATATATTTGCAACCCATCATTAAAAGTCTGGTAAGTATCTTACCAACAATTGCAAGTAAGGAAATAACTCAAAACTTACCATGGTTAGATTGAGCACCTTTTTCTCTTACAGTGAAACCTGTATAGTATCTCTTCAATCTTGCAAAACTAATAAACTGTTTCTTACATTGCTAATTAATGTCGCATTTCCATTATGCTGAATAACTTCAGTTGGTATACCATTAGCTCCAAGAAGTTTTCCTAAATTTGACATAGAATTAATAATTTAGTTAAAATTAGTATCTTTAGAATACCTTCAGTATCTAGTGAACAGTGAGGAGCAATAGTTGGTTGGTGAGGACCAAAGATCTGCTTTAACAAGCTGTACATTATTTTTTTTATCAAATGTCAGTTGTATATCTGTGGATATGCTCAATCGTTAAGTGTTCTCCATTGGTTTTAATTCCCTCTGCGATGTTGATTCATGATACTTCAATTATTTTTCTGTCTTCGAATATTTCTTTTTAGGTCAATTAGGATTGAAGAATTTCTGGTATAATTTATGCTTGGTATCTAGAAGCTCTGATATTTCTGAGTTATTTTCATCGAATCCATCTTTGCGTATCCCGAAGCCCAAGATATTGACAGCAGTGGGCAAACGTTTTGATCATGAACTATCAGGTGATGAACTTTCAGGATTTTCATGGAAAGATGCAAGGTTTGTTGGGCCTTGAAGTTTGTCAACATTCAGCCGTTTCAGAGCTTTTACGCTATTTGATGTAAAGTTTTTCTAAACAAACTTCAGTTTTATTCGTGCTAGGATGTGATCCGTCAATACGTCGCCTCAGACAAGACTTTGACATTGGCGTGGAAAGAATGGTGCTTGTGAGAGAGCTCTTGTTGAGTGAAGAGTTATTGCATACATAAAAAAGAAAGTCGCATGACACCTACAAGACAGGGTATGTGGAGTTTAATGATGCAGTCACTCACATTGGATGGTTACTCATCTTTTTGAAACTTGTGTTAAGACTTCTGAATGTAGCTATGCAGTAACTTAATTTTCCTAGCAATTGTAAACTGCGTTCCATAATTGGGATACTGCAAATTCCTTGACATTTGTTGTCCATTTTTTAAATAATTTTTGCAGTAATCTGTGAGTCTGGCTCATTAATATCAAACTCGCTTTCATAATTTGGAATTTTGGTGACCATATTAACGAAATCTTTTTCATTCACTTCCTGGTCTGTAAAGAATTCCTCAATTGCTTCGACAATAAAATCACTCAATCCTTCATCTCCTAGAGATGCGGCGATATTAATTATGTCTCTGAGTAGATTTTTCTTGTTTCAGCATTATTGAGGGAAAATGACTTTCAATCATGCCCCTTGAGTTAGCTATAACAATAATCTTCATACAATGAAAAATATTAATTTTTTTCATATTTTTCTAATAGTAAGCTGGTTTTCTGCCATTCACCCGTTTTTTATGCGAATGTTTAGCATAATTTGTCTTAAAATTACAAATCATGCCTTGATCAAAAGGTTGTATAAGCGGTGTGATATTGAGCATTAAGAACAGAAATTTAACGTAAGGGTGTTCTAAATGACAAGGATAGGATGAACTATTATCAATTTGTTATATAAAATTTATTATTTTCCTTTGTGTAAATTTCAGTTTTAAAAACAAAGATGACGTAAAACTAATTTTTGAATATGGCAACATTCAACATTTTCTGTTTTTTTAATTTTTTTGCACACCAGTGAACTGAGAGGGTATTGTTTATTTACTCGTTTCATTACATCGAGATTCAGTGTCCTGTTAACTAATAGAGGTTTAGTGAAACAATCACCAAAATCATTGCAACATAATAATAATAATAATAAATCAGGCAGTGGCTCTCATGGCTTTTGAATTTACCCGATTATCATGTACATTGTTTTGTCTTGCTATAAAAGATGGGCTACAGCAAATATTTTTCTCAATACCACAGATTTGCTTGTCAGTTGCTTGACTTTAACCATTTGAGCATGTCTCTTAGTGGCTGACATTATGTGCATCTCTGATCACGAACAGAAGTAGTGGAGGAGCATCATAGCCATGTGTAGAGAAGAATTCTTTGGGGTTTGAATAATTCACTTCAGGAAACATGGGTGTTTTGTTCATCATCCTTAAAACAAACCTTATTCTAAGACCTTTTAAGCAGGATGGGCTACTCGACCTGAAGAAAACTCAAACTGGGCCCCACCTGCAAGGTCATACGCTGTTTATTTTCACATAAGATCACCATGTCGCGTATACATGGTTGTGATACATGTTCCTGGTGTATCCTTATCAGACGGGTAGTCATGATGGGTATACTGGGCTTCGTATATTTGCACCCTAGTGTCACTTTGATGTCATGCACTGCTCTCTCACTCAATAATAATAATAATGATTTCAAATTTTGCCACAAGGGCAGCAATTTTGGGGGGAGGGATAAGTCGATTACATCGACCCCAGTGTTTCACTGGTACTTAATTTATTGGCCCCGAAAGGACGAAAGGCAAAGTCAACCTCGGCGGAATTTGGACTAAGCATTTCGTCCAGTCTGCTAACGATTCTGGCAGTTCGCTGCCTTTTTAATAATAATAATAATAATGATAATAATAATAATAATAATAATAATAATAATAATAATAATAATAATAATAATGTGATTCACTCATTAAATTCTTTGAATTTGCTAACTACTTTCCCTTTTCTTGTAAAATTCTCTATGGTATTTCTTTCCAGAGTGGACTAGTTTCATCCATATTAAATATTTGCTTTAAAGATTTGGTATATTCTTCAAATATTTTCGCTAATTGTGGAACAATTATTCGGTAGTTTTGTCATCGCTTGATCCCCTTTTACCGAGCAGTTTGACATTATGTAGAAAGATTTGATTAAAAAAAAACAATTTTTCAAGCCATCACGACCACCCTAAAATCTAGGCTGTAGCTGATTAAATTTGATACATAATTTTCATTTCATTAAAATTCTAACTGATGTCGGTCGTATCGCAAAGCTATTTATGAGCAATCATTCTTCATGTTTTATTTCCTGTTCATTATGCTGCTACGTATATATATGATTTTTTTAATTATTATACTGAAGATCCTGGGATTATAGTGACTGATGTTTCATGCGTTTCTTTAGATTTTTCTAACAGTTTCTCTATATTAAAATATCTGGCTGTATTTTGTCTATTCCTTTCTATTATTTCGTTTTTGGATTTGGTTTGCAAGATTTTTTATGTGATTTCGTGTGTTGAAGCATATTCTGTTGTGTCTGGGGAGAGTCATTTTCTTATTGTGCCTTAAAATTTAACACAATCACCGGTAAAATTTCCACTTATTTTTCTTTTTATTTTCCTAAAATTTTCGTTGCGTCTCGCAACCTTATCAATAGTCTTGACTGTCCCTTTCTACTATGTTAAATATTTAAATTTATATTTCCAGAGAAATAATAACTAAAATACAAAAACATATCTGAAGTGTTGCTTTATGCGCGGTTTAGCTCACTAGTGTAGTTAAACTAAAATGAAAGCAAGTTGAAAAACCAAATTGGAAACGACGAAGTGGTGTTTCTGTGAACGTAGAGTTAAAATAAATTCCACCAAAATGAAAACTCTGCAAAAGTGAAAACTTTCAAGCCGGATATTGCGTAAAGCGAGGGGCGCGTCTATCTATCTATCTATCTATCTATCTATCTATCTATCTATCTATCTATCTATCTATCTATCTATCTATCTATCTATCTATCTGTCTACACACACACATACATACATATCTAAAAACAATTAGCGAGTGCATGGTAAAAGCTATTTAGTCATACACATTTGCGGGTGACAGCAGTTGTATGTATGTATGTATATATGGTTGTGCGTGCCTGTGTATATGTATACACACACGCATATGTAAAGTTATATAGGAAAACTATTTAAAACTAAACTGTTGGGTCACTATATTTTTTAAGAGAGTACATACTTATCAATTTTTATAGCGGTCATCATGCGGTTACTGTCGACCGTTTCCAATTAATATAGTATTAATTGGAACTCAGAACGTAAAGACGGACGAAATGCCGCTAAGCATTTTATCCAGAGTGCTAAAGATTCTACTAGCTCGCTACTTTAATACACACACCCACACACACACACACACACACACACACACATATAAATATTGTAAACATGAAATAAGGATGAAGCCGATAGCTGGGTTAATTATAATTTTAGCAATGGCTATTTTTCAGTTATTTAAATATTTAATCAAGTGGGCTTATTTTCGTCGTAATTCTCCCTTCGGATATTACATAGTCACAAGAAATATTTGAATAAGTATTACCACAGAATTAAGAGAAAAAAGTACTTAATTTGGTCTGAAGGAATTTTATCTGCTTATTGTTGGAGGAAATGTTCTTACTGTGAACTTGTCAACTTATTTTTATCGTAGTTTGTTTCTAGCTACACGCATTTCACTTTTGAGTTTTTTTGTTACATATATCGTATTTATATAAACTATAGCTCAACCCTGTGTACTAACACACACACACACACACACACACACACACACACACACACACACACACAAGAATACCATGTTGATGTTGAAATTCCAATGAAGGAGCCTTGTATCTAGGTTAGAAACCGGCTCTTTCTCTATTGGCACGAAATCTTGAAATAAAACTGAATAATGACATAAATAATGACATACATATTACATGAAAATCATTGATAAAATATTCGTTAATTAATAAGATATGAGAGTGTGAAAATTCATGTGACCATTCAAGCAAACAAACAGGTAAAAAAAGAAGATGTCCCTGGGGGTTGCATATACTTGAATCGCTGAATGATGAAAAAGTAGAATACGCAAACAATTTTATTTCCTCGTTTAATTAAAGATGTATCATTAGTTAAAGTGTTATGGTGGATTGCCATAAGTTATTAAGAAGAATGTAGCAAATGCAAATCCAGATCCAGAATGCTCAATTATATATTCAGATCTAATTGGGTATCTGCAGTATTCGAACTCAAAAATGCAAATCGATGTAACGAAATACTTCAAGGCATTTAGCCAAGTAATCTGTCTATTCTATATGATACTTCACTGTCCTCATATTTAACATAATAATAAATAATAATCCTTTCTATTGGCGGCACAAGGACTGAAATTTGAGGGAGGAGGATAGTTGATTACATCGCCCCCAGTTTTTCACTGCTACTTAATTTATCGACCCCGAAAAAAATGAGCCCCCCCCCAAAAAAAAGAAAAAAGGCGGAAAATAGGAAATTGGAAAAATAATTATATATAGAATATTTAACCGCTTAAAACCAATCAAACTGTTTTCCTAAATCGCAGTAAATAGTATTGGTACTGATGTGGGTTTGCATGAAAGCAGAGATATTAAAGTAGAATCATACGGAGACAAGGATACATACATACATACATACATATATATATATGTGTGTGTGTCTGGGGAGAGTCATTCTCTTTTAGTGCCTTATTATTTAATACAGTCACCGGTTCGATTTCCACTCATTTAGTTATTTATTTTTTCTAAAATTTTCGTTGCGCCTTGCAACCTTTTCAATAGTCGTTGACTCTGTCTGTTATCAGAGCTGTGTTCATTTTGTTTGTTTGTTTGTGCCAGCTAGTAGGTTTGTAATTATAGTTGGGTTAGTGGTTGAACTTGCTATGCATGCATACGATTACTTCCTTAGATTTACATTAGGCTTAGTATTTAACTGTCCAATGTTAACTATGATTAAATTTGTGGCGATAGTTATATCTAAACCAAACTCCTTGAAAATATCTTTTTATAACTACCCAAGGCGTATGCAAACGTATGATATGTACTTCTTTAGGGTGTCTAGGATAATATTTTTGTGGTGGATACTTTATAGATATAGTTTAAAAGTTTTGTTAGGTGTATGATATGGGTAGTACAAAAAGATGGTTAGATTTTGACTAGCATCTTAGGAATTAGCAATGGTAAGGCTTGCAACTGTGATGCTTAGCTGTCTATAATTCTTAAAGATCAGAAGACTTTTTCTAAATCTATCAGTAAGTGAAGTTTGCAACTACTAAGGGATAAGAGACCATGATCTCCACAAGGAATATCTTCTATGAAGGCAGGGACGGTGCTAGGAAGCGCGAGCCCCAATTAAAGAATTGTTAGTGAAATATTTTATGCTTTGTGGTACACCAGTCCCAGCCAAAAAGCGTTGAGGGCTTGGAGATCCACCGTTAACCACAATGATATATTAAAAATTGAAAGCTCATATGAAAGTTTTAATATTTTATTACAAGTTGAGCGTGTGCTCAAGGCCCAATTTGAAGAAATCTGTCTAATTAGTTTAAAACCGGCCCTGAATGTAGGGGTATTTGGCATTTTATTTAGATAGTAAAATAAACCTATGTTGAAATTAGTGACCTGACATATGTTGACTTAATCTGTTTTTATTAAGCTGTCGTGTTCTCGTGTCTATGTAGATTCTTCAATGAAACAACTACTTTTAGAAAAATCCTCAACATTTCAGCAACAACAGTAACAACACCAAAATCAACCACAAAGACAACGATGCTACACAATGTTCAACTTAGTCATACTTAATTCCAAATGTCAGCAGTGGTATGTATGTAATAAACACAGCCAGAACAGCATTGGCCATTATAAAGAATAATATTCTTTACGTCTGTGGTAGAATTAGTCCTTGCTTTTTGTTCATTGAGTCTTTTTCTGTCAGCATCATGTTATTCTGCTTCAGTTTATCCGAACAAATCTATTCTGAATGCCAAGACAAATTTTGTGGTGACAGATAGCAGTGCAAAAGAGGTTGGGGTAATAAAAGAAAACAAATTATCGGCAACAATTTACACGACTGTCTGTTGAGAGGAATAAAGAGCCAGCACAAATTAGCTGACGATTAAAAATTTGTAGTCTTTTATTCTAACGCCATCATTTCATATACGTATAACGCAATAGTGTAAAAGTAATAAATAATGATGATGATGATGATGATGATGATGATGACAATGACAAAAATTTCTGACATAAGCTTTTATTTTCTCATCTTCCAATTTAATTTGGGAGATTAGAAGGATGAAAGTCTAAATTCAGCTCAGAGGGATTTGAACTCAGGAAAATACGTGTAACTAAATGTATATGACTACTACTAGTAGTAGCAGTATTTTGGCACAGGCCAGTAAGGAGGAGGAGGAGGAGATAAATCAATTACATCGACCCCAGCACTCATAGATGAAAAGTAAGACGACCTCGGCGGCATTTGAACTCAGAACGTAAAGGTGGATGAAATGCCGCTAAACATTTCGCCCGGCGTGCTGACGATCTGCCAGCTCACTGCCTTAATAATAATAATAATAATAATAATAATAATAATAATAATAATAATAATAATAATAATAATAATAATAATAATAATAATAATAATAATAATGATAATGATAATGATAATGATAATGATAATAATAATAATAATAATAATAATAATAATAATAATAATGACAATAATAATAATAATAATGATGATGATGAGGAAGATTTCAAATTTTGGCACAAGGCCAATAATTTCGCTGAGGGGTAAGTTGATTGCATCAACCCCAGTACTCAACTGGTATTTAGTTTATCAACCCCGAAGGATGAAAGGCAAAGTCGACCGCGGTGGAATATGAACTTAGAATGTAAAGATAGACTAAATATTGCTAAGTATTTTGTCTAGTATTTTGTCTAACCTTTCTCCTTTTGTCTCACCGCTTTCTACAAGGCCCGAAATTTCTGGTGAGGAGACTAGTCGATTATATCGACACTAGTGGTCAACTGGTACTTATTTTATCGACCTCAAAATGATGAAAGGCAAAGTCGACTACGGCGGAATTTGAACTCAGAACGTAAAGATGGACGAAATGCCGCTAAGCATTTTGTCCGGCGTGTTACAGTTTCAGCCAGCTCGTCGCAATAATAATAATAATAATAATAATAATAATAATAATAATAATAATCCTTTCTACTGTAAGCACAAGGCATGAAGATTTTAGTGGGAAGGGGATAGTCGATTACATAGATACCAGTATTTGACTGGTATTTAATTTATCGTTCCCGAAAGGATGAAAGCAAAGTCGACCTCGGCAGAATTTGAACCTAGAACCAGCGACGGGCGAAATACCGCTAAGAACTTCGCCCGGTGTGCTAACGATTCTGCCAGCTCTTCACCTTGAAATAAGAATAATAATGGTTTCAAATTTTGGCACAATGCCAGCAGCTTTAGGGCAGGGGCTAAGTCGATTAAATCAATTAAAGGGCAGCCGTTTTGGGGGAGGGGATGAGTTGATTACATCGACTCCAGTGTTTCACTGGTACTTAATTTATCGACCCCGAAAGATAAAAGGCAAAGTCGACCTCGGCGGAATTTGAACCGGACAAAATGCCGCTAAGCATTTCGCCCGGCATGCTAACGATTCTGCCAGCTCACTGCCTTAATAATGATGATGATGATGATGTTCATAATTTCTGGTATTTGCTATGAACATATTACATTTAGAAATAACTGTTAATAAATACTCTTTAAAATAGCTTTTGGAAGAAGGATAAAAATTAAGAGTGGAGATGTATATTGTGGTGAGGTAAGACATAGTGTGAGTAACAAATGAACGGATGACTTGCTATGAATGGGATTGGGAAAGAATGGGAGAAGAAAGAGATGTAACACGATCAGAATGGCCTTGCAAAGACCTTTCTTCAACGAACCATAGAGCGGAGAAAGAAAGCGAGGCAAGCAGGGAAAAAGATGGACGAGCAGTGCAAAGGAATAAACAGTCAAAACATTAAGCGGAGATCCGAGCTCTAGCGTACAATCACGACAGATGGCGAAAACGTGTGCACACTATCATCTCGCCACCGCGCTTCTATGACTCCATCGGATGCTTAGAATCCAACCAGGTAATACGCATACATCCACTGATGAATCGGTAAAATAGTTAGAGCATCGAACAAAATGTATAGTAGAGTTCAATACTCGTGAAGGCTGATTATCTGTCATTCTTCAGGGATCGATAAAATATACCAGTCAAGTTCGGGTAGGAAGGTGGGGATGGTATCTTTTCTGCTCACGACTACATGGACACTTAAAAATCTTAGCGAAAGGCATGGTCTATGTTTGTATGTATGTATGTATGGATGGATGGATGGATGTGCATATATATATATATATATATATATATATATATATATATGTATATGTATATGTATATATGGCAGACTAGCTGGTTGGCTGGGTGTATGGATGGACGGATGGATGATAAAATAGTGTTCTTTTATATTTTTACTTAAGTCATTGGAGTGTGACCGCCTTAGAGAAGAAATGATTGATAAATATATAAACATAGAAAACAGTATAAATAAAGATATCAATTAGGCGCATGCCGTTGGAAATAGAATATAACGATAGAAATTGTGACAGAAAGAAGAAAAAGTATCAAAACAGATACACCGAAGGTATGAGACGAAATAAAGAACAAGAGAGAAACATAGGATAGAAGAAAAAACGAGAGAAATTAGTGTGTCTGTAATAAATGTATAAATATATAAAAGTACACACGCCCCTCCCCCGCGCGCACGCATATATACAGACAGATAGACAGGCAGACAGGCAGACAGACATGCGCACACACATATATTACGCAAGAAATCGGAAGAGAAAGAAGAGTAGAGAGAAAGAAAGGAAACAATATATAAGGAGAATATAGAAAAAGACGCGAAGCAGGGTGAGAAGACAGAAGATAAGAGAAAGATAGGCGAAACTGAGAAACAAGGTCAAGAAGTAGTTGGAGAAGTCGACATTTTGTAGAGTGAAATATGGAAGAAGAAGACAAAAAAAGAAGCTCTCTTCGAACAGAAATAACGAAGAAGAGTAAAGTGTATAAGTTGTGTGTTTGATAGGAGAATGTAAAGATGGATGGGAGGCGAAGGTAGTTAGTGGTGGAAAGAGACGAGAAGAAAGGAGGAAGAGACAAAACGAGGTAATAGAAAGATTGGAGGATTATAGGTAGGAATGAATGGAAGGGGAAGGGAGATAGTGTGTGAAAGGATAGGGAGACAGAGAGAGCAGAAGAAGAAAGGAACAGGCATGGAGAAATAAAGGAGTGGGATTAGTATATAATGTAAAGGAGGAGGTAGTTGGGATGAAGGTTGCTCCAAAGATATACGAGGAAGAAGAGGACGGAGACTGAATAGATGGGGCAGTGGATGAAAGAGGTAGAGTGCTGTAAAGAGGAGGAGGCGGATGGAGGAATGGCGAGTGAAAATGCAGAGGTGTTACTGCTGTATGTGGTGATGGGAGTGAAAAGAAAAAAGTCAGTAGAAAGACTACAAGTGAAGAGAGAGGAAGGGGGTTGGAATAGAGGGAGCATCAGTTAGAGAGACAGCAATGCAGGAGGAGGAGACAATTCAAATTAAAGAAAGGAGTTAAGGAGGAAGGGTAAGTTAATGGTAGGAGGAGGAGGAGGAGGAGGAGGTCGAAGAGAGAGGGAGGAACGAGTGAGATGAAATAGAATAAAATAAGGAAAGGGTGGCGTATAAAGTAGGAGGAAATAACAGGAAGAGGATGATAGAGGGAATAAAGGTGTTCATTAGCGAGTGAGTTTAACTTGGTTTCGATTCCCATTTAAAGCCAATGAATGCATTTTATTTCATTCGGTTTTGTTTAATTTTTGGGGAAAAATATGAACGTCAAAAGATTTCATGTTTCTCTCCGAACAATTCACCAACATCTACTAAATTCATTGCTTTGTCACTGAAGCAAATGAACAGATACTACGTTGATTATTTGAACTTTTTTGAAGGCGAATATACACACCACTGGTCATATCGACATTCCTGGAACTCAATTCACATTTCACGTTCCGCCACTGAGGATGTTACCGCCAAGTCGTTCAAAACGCATACATTCAAACACACAAACATACAAGCACACACACACACACACACACACACACACACACACACACACACACACACACACAC
>NC_069000.1:19337054-19337297 GCF_001194135.2 Octopus bimaculoides
ATATATATATATATATAATACAAATAATATGTGAGTATATGCATATATACGTACATGTATGTACATACCTACATCTACATGTATATATAGATGCATATCTGGGTACAGAACGTCATAAAAGAACGTGGACAAAATGAAAAACAGAACATAAACAGAGTACAGAAAACACACAGGCTACATAGAGAACATTTCCTTCATCAGCTGTCACCATTCTAAAACTAAGCGTTTCGAAGAGTTAGGGCA
>NC_069000.1:19337390-19339933 GCF_001194135.2 Octopus bimaculoides
ATTCCGCCGAGGTGGACTTTGCCTTTGATCCTTTCGGATGGGTGGGTGGGGGGTTATAAATCGACTAGCAACCCCACCCCCACCAAATTTATATATATATATATATATATATATATCATGAGATGTTTTGATATCCAGAAGACCCAAAAGGCAGGTAAGGCTACGTAAGTGCTACGGAAAGACCGCTGTTAAGCCCCCGGTTCAACAATTGCATGAGTGAGGAGTCTAAAGCAGGTCATGTGTGAGCGTGAATATGTTAAATAAAATAAGATAACAGGGCCAAGGCAATCTGATATTCCTAGGACATTTATAAATAGAAAGGTGGCTTTACAGCTGTTTCAGGAAAATAAATGATATCCCCTTATCAGAGACGAGTTAAGAGCTTCAATAGAAGAAATTAGTAGAGTTCATTTTATTTAGACGTTATTCCGTAGCGGGAGAGATATACAAGAAATTAGATGTAACGCAGAAAGTATAAAAGGAAATTATCCAAAATTTTCATATTTTCCTTTTATACTTTCTGCGTTACATCTAATTTCTTGTATATCTCTCCTGCTCCAGAATAACTTCTAAGTAAAATGAACTCTACTAAGTTTTTCCATTGAAGCTCCTTTAACTTGTCTCTGTATATACACACATACAGAGAGAGAGAGACATGCTTTTGCAGCTTATGTACACACATATACATACTCGAATGGACTGCGACCGTGGATATAGTACGCTCCCTGTCCCTTAAAATGCCTAAAAATCAATATATTTTATCCTCTTATATTACATTTGCGTAGAATGCAACCCGCCAAGATTTGATGTTTTGTTCTATACATCAAGCCTGTTTGGAGCCTACATATTCATTACGTCGGATCCTAACCTGCTGTCCGAAGCAAGTCCGTCGTGGGGTTAACCTTCTACTACCACTGCTGTTGGCGCTCACTTTGAGCTCAGTGTACTCTGTCATATAAATTCATTGACTGTGACTTCGAGTTTTCGTCGGTGTTGGTTTATTCAAGCAGAGAGTCACCAATAGTGAATCCTCGAAATTACTATAAAAAGGTTTGTAATAGATATACAGTGAAAATCATTTGTTTTTGAATAACGGATATTATTATCCAACATTTATTCCTACATCGGACGAACGAGTGCGATACTTTCTGTAAGTCGACAATGAATTTACCACAAGAAGCTGTTATAGCATATTGTAAAATGAAAATCAAAACCAAACTAAGTCGAAAAATCCCATTAGCTGATAACACTACCATCCTACATTGGTCTCCACAAACAGAGGATTGACCATGGAAGATTTTAAATGGTAAATGACAAACAAAACACAAATAACAGATACAGAACACTGAGAAAGTAACCAGATGATCGGTCGACAGTTTTAAATATACGATTCTATCAGAGCATCACCTCTCCATAAGAATCATTGCACTTAGAGTTGAGTGCACATGAGATAGCTTATAGCTTCTTCGAAATCGTGTATATTTATCATAAATGCAGAAAGCATTTAAATTCATATTCAAATATACATAAACATTCACATATACACACTCAGATATATACACACACACATATATATACACACACATATATATACAAAGATATATATATATATATGGATACAGTTATCTACAATATATAAAATACTCATATATTCATACATACACACACACTAACACATACCCATATACACTTTTGCCGTTTTAGCTCGTCAGCTATGGCGAATTCTTGATGAGATTATCTCCCCTTCTCATATGGGGCTCATCTTAATTGCCATTTGGTAATTATATTATCTAGGAGCAGATATAATTTTAACAAATCAGGAATATATCTTGTACGGTATCTGATAATCCTGAATTTCTACAAAATGTCAGTTAGCTCATTTTTATTTTAACTGTGCGAGTCTGTTTGCAATAAATGTGTTCTATCCTTTTTGTATTAGTCTCACTGTCGTGACTACTGGAGATAGGGTTGGAAAATTATCCGCGTGACGATGCTTATAGAGGCGGAAACACGTGTCCACTGTTCTCCAGACAATATACTTGTACGCTTGCTTACTACCATGTCACATATGGGAAATGCTTTGTTCTTGAGATTATTTCTCCTACTCATATAAAGCCGGTCATAATTGCCAACTTTTAGAGGCATAGATTATTTTAATAAATCAAAAATCATATGTCCATACATACATACATACATACACATACATACATACATACATAATACATACATACATACTTACATACATACATACATACATACATACATCATACATACATATATACATTCATACATATACATACACATACATATATATATACATATATATATTTATATATACATATATACATTGATTTGTAAGCATGTGCTACAGCCCCTCACCACAGAGGGATCATTATAGAGTTGTATTGAAATCCAATTAGCCTATAATTCAACTGGATGTTAGTTTAACATGTATGCAAAGTTTAGTCAAGATTGGTTTATTGGCGTAGGCAGCAAGATAGTAACAGACAGACAGAAATTGCCGTATATATATATATATATAT
>NC_069000.1:19341155-19341931 GCF_001194135.2 Octopus bimaculoides
TATATATATATATATATATATATATATGTATATATATGGATATGGAGAAAGAGAGGGATAGGAGTGTCACATACACATACACGCTTGTTTATATGTGCATATGGACAAACATATACATGCACACGTACATACTCACACATTCAATGCTACTCAGCTGCATCCATCCATCCATCCATCCATCCGTCCATCCATCCATCCATCCATCCATTTATACATATACATATATACTTACATATAGATAGAGAGATACACGCAGATGCACATGCATACATATATACATACATTCGCTCACTTAGTATGGACAATAGAGCTTGTTATAATAATATATTAGGAAGTTATACTGATATTGGAATAGACCTATCTATTGTTAAAAGTAATGACCTGTATGAATATGTTCTATGATGATGATGATGATGATGATCGGGCTGATTACTACCTAGCTCAGATACCAGGAAACCCCAAAATGGCTGAAGTTCAAAAGATAGTGCTCATGGGAACTGCCCATATCCTACGTAAAATACTGTCTATGTGATCTCAAATTTTAAAACAAACCCATAATTTTCTTATGGTTTCTTAAACATTCTCTATAACAACACTATGTACAAATCCAAATATATGGTACCCTACGTATAACACCTACATGAACTTCTAACTTGTACAAATGCAAAGCAAAAGTCAAACATAAAATAATAATAATAATAATAATAATAGTAGTAGTAGTAGTAGTAGTAGTAGTAGTAGTAGTAGTAGTAGTAGTAGTAGTAGTAGTAGTAGTA
>NC_069000.1:19342566-19345324 GCF_001194135.2 Octopus bimaculoides
ATATACGTGCGTGCGCGTGTATATATATATATATATACACGCGCACGCACGTGCGCGAGTACACATATTGTATCGCTAAATTACGCTCTCATATAATTGGAAACTACATCGGTTTACACCCAATAAAATAAACAAACATACACGCATATACATACATATATGCATGCTTGAATATACGTGTGTATTCACACATGTACATATTTATACACCACATCTATCTATCTATCTATCTATCTATCTATCTATCTATCTTTCTTTCTATCTATAGATTTACCTTTGATGGATATTTTATACTATAAATCTGTAGTAGTCTTTTTGTATATTTTCAAGTGCTTCATTCTACTGAAAATAAAGTAGGTCAACTATTGTTCTGATGAAACTTATGTAGACAGAAACACATACATACATACATGCATACACACATACACACATACATACATACATACATGTATACATACATACATACATACGCATGTATATATTGTGACACGACCATCTAAGAACTAGAACCATAACAATTCGAAATCACATCCTAACACTTGAAAAAAGAAAAGAGACACTGGACATTGTAATCGTACATAATATTCCTAAACCAACTGAATTATCTCGGAATACCATTGATAATACTTGATCAGGATTGACCTGGGTTTAAACAAATCTAAAACTCGTTTTCCTGGTTGACAGATTCATTTATTTCTCTTAATTGTCGATGAGAAATTCAAGGGATCTTACGCAATAATATTGCTCAGGCAACTATCAAGTGAGAATAAATCAAGTAATGCTGAATCCGATCTGTTTTAATGCCATGAAGAGCAAATATGAAAAGAAGCACTGATTTAGGATGAAGCAGTCTTGTAAAATTTTCTGTTTTTTCAGTTTTCGTAACACCAGATATCATTGTCGTTTGAAATCGAAATCGTTACATTTAATACTTCTTTAATGCACATAAATAGCTAATAATCTTTCAGAAAAACCATCAACGTCTGATAATCTTATTTCTTCGAAATATATGGCACACGAAACAATGTCTTTGAACGAAAATGTAGCATAGAGAGAGAGACAGAATAAAAGAGTAAGAGATGAATAAAAAAAATACGGTGAATGGTGAGAGATTGGTAGGGAAGAGACATGAGCGTAGATAAAGGGGAAAAGGAAATGTAGGAGAAGAAGAGGGAGAAAAATTGTATAATAAATAATAAAAGGTGGTAGGATGCTGATGTAGTAGTGGCATGAGGGGGCAGGTTGCAGTGACCTAATTTTTCTCAGTTGGTGTGCATTAATGTGTCTGTGCCCGTATGTGTTTCGTAGATGCGTATGCGTTTCTATGTATGCAATTTCGTGTGTCTGAGTGAAAAGAATAGATTGTAATGTATATTCAATATATATTGCTTTACGCGTATATCTGAAATAATTACGTACATGCACACATACAGGCATATGTATGTGTGTGTGTGTGTGAGTGCAGCTTATATTGTGAGAACATGTAATGAGGTGGCACACAAAAATGGTTCAGTAAAGTTTGTACAGAGAATGTCACGTGATCTGTCGGCTACTACTGCTGTTAAAGAGAAAGAGTGAGAGTGAGAGAGAGAGAGAGAGAGAGAGAGAGAGAGAGGAGAAGAAAGCGGAGAGGGAGTAAGTCAATGAAAGGGAATGCAGAGGAATAGGAAGCATAATTATATATGTAGTGTAGAGGTATATGATTAAGAAAGGGATGATGTATATACACTGACAAATTATAAATAGAAGGTCAAAGAGAGGAGGAAAATAGAGTGAAAGGGAAAAAGGAAAAAAAACCAAGTGCAGCAACAAAGGACGGAAATTGAATGAGAGTGGATGAGAGAGAGAGAGAGAGGGAGAGAGAGAGACAAAGAGAAAGAGAGATACTGGAAGAGAGAGGTAAAGAGAGATAGAAAAAGCTTGGAAGAGAGAAACATGGATGACAGTATGTGTGAAGATAGAAAGAGGAGAATAGAATGAGAAGGACCTAAAAACTAATGACACGACAGAAATAATCAATGTAGGAGTGTGTGTGTGCGCGCGCGTATATGTGCTTATTGCATAACTCTTACACTTCCAAGATGTATTCTCTTACTCAACACTCTCTGGCTCTCTCTTTCTCTCAGCACACGCACACACATTCATATATAGAAATGTATATATTAATATATATATAGAGAGAGAGAGGAATACACACACACATGTATATATATTTCGTTTTTGTATTTGGTTTGCAAGATACTTCATGTGAATTCGTGTGTTGAAGCATATTTTATTGTGTTTGTAGGGGGTGGGGAGGGTCATTCTCTTTTAGTGCCTTATTATTTAACACACTCACCGGTTCGATTTCCACTCATTTACTTATGTATTTTTCTAAAACTTTCGTTACGTCTTGCAACCTTTTCAATAGTCGTTGACTCTCTCCAGACACAATAACACACACACACACACACACACACACACACACACATACATACATACATACATACATACATACATGCATACATGCATACATACATACATACATACATGCATGCATACATACATACATACGTACATACATACGTACATACATACATACGTACATACATACATGCATACATACATACATACATAACATACATACATATATACATGCATACATACATACATAACATACATACATATATACATGCATACATACATACATACATACATGCATACATACATACGTACGTACATACATACATACATACATACATACATACATACATACATA
>NC_069000.1:19345630-19348130 GCF_001194135.2 Octopus bimaculoides
GATGGCACATCTGGTGTATAAGAGAATTTGACACAGCTGCCCTAAACTGCGTCTCATTACGAGCCATTGGTTCGTCTGGTATCGTGGAGAGGAAAGCGTCAAGTTTTGTCTTGAAGACCTCCGCATCCACGTCTTGCATGTCTCTCAAATGTTTTGGCAGGGCATTGGAGAGCTGAGGTCCTCTGAAACCGAGGCTGCTGCAGTATCTCGTTCTTATGTGAGATGCAGTGGACGGTACCTTTGGCACCATGCAGTGGCGACCCGTGCGGGCATTCCTGTAGTACTTGATACCAAAGTTTGGCATCAGTCCTTCCAGTATTTTCCATATGTATATTATTACATACCTCTCCCGCCTGCGCTCCAGTTCTCTATACTATGAAAATGTTTTGATGCCATTAACAACCGACTGTTTATCTTAGATTTCATTATAACTTCATCAGCTCGACTGGTTCATTGCCGACAGCCAACATTTGTTTGTTTGGATTCTATCTTTTTCGTTCGAACTTGGACTTCAGGTAACTGGTCCGATCACAGCACTAATTGTATGTATCTATTACACACGTTTTTGACGTATTCTACCCATTATACCCCTTCCTATAAAAGCAAATGATTTTGGCAACAAAGCCCAGAAAAGATAATTTGTGACACAGCTCCACATGATACATTTTAAAAAAAATCAAATGTGAAACCGGTTAAGCGCGTGCGTACATAGATGTATGCATATGTGTATGTGTGTATGTATATGTGCATATATATATATATATATAATATACATAGGTGTGTGTGTGTGTGCATTCGTGCGAGTGTGTGTGTGTGTGTGTGTGTGTGTGTGTGTGTGTGTGTGTGCTTAGTGATTCAAGCACTAAGATTTAAAACTCAAAATTCATGATTAAATATATTTTATCTTTTAGCTGGTAAATGACATTAATGAGTCAAGCTCTGAAATTTTCGTTTATTTGATAAAGTGTAGCGTACGAAGGACTTGGACCTTCAATAATTTGTTATAGGTTTTACCCCTAAACCTACATTCGGTTCTCATTGTGCCTTGTAACACCTGAGGCCACAAGATCATTTCACCCTCTAACGCTGAAAGCGTCCTCTCGACAGCTAGTTCCATTGTTAACCTTCTGCTTTTAAGATCCTTTGTTATGGTTCTCCGCCACGTTTCGTTTGGTCGACCACGTCTTCTTTTACCTTGTGCATCCCATTGCAAAGCGATCCTGACAATTGAGTTCGGTTTATAGCGACAAACTCGACCCAGCCATTTCCGTCCCTTTGCGTCAATAGTTTCTCTTATTGTTGTTTCACGTTATCCTTGATGTGTAGTTGGCTAGTCGAGATCATATTCGGCCAGTAGAACATCAAAGATTTTCGTAGTCATTTATTTTGAAACACCTCCAATTTCTTTTCAATGCTTTTGGTTATTTTCCAGCATTCGCATCCACAGAGTAGGATGCTAAATATGGTGCTTTTGTAAAATCGTGTTTTGGTGCTCTTACTGAGTATTGATGATTTCCCTATTGAGTGTAACACATCGAATGATTGGTTGGCTTTGCTGGTTCTTTAATTTATCTCAGGAATGCATATATTCATATACGTATACACTGGCTCATCCCAAAAATAATGCAGATTTTTTAACCTAAAATATACTCTCCTTCATTTTCTACAATGCTTTACCATCTATCTGGTAGACTTGCAATGCCCCTCTTCTGAAATTCACTTGCCCGGACGAAAAATATTCCTCCAGTATTGTTCTGACTTTGTCTGCAGAATTCATACTTTTTCTGTCCAAATGAGTTTGAAGACTGCGGAATAAATGATAATCAGATGCGGCAATGTCCGGCGAATATGGTAGATGGGGCATCGTTTCTCATTCAAACCGCTCCAGCCTTTGGAATGTCATCGTCGTGGTATGTGGCCGAGCATTATCCTGATGGAAGATCAGCTTTCGTCTTGAAACCAAAGACGGTCATTTTTCTTCTAGCGCTGATTGAAGCCGCTCAAGCTGCTCGCAGTAGATTTCCTTTGTCATCGTTTGGTTTGGGTCACTATTCGGCTCAAAAAACGTTCATTCATGAGACGTGACAGCAAAGAAGAGTCTGCGCGCGATTAGACTCGGGAAGTTTGAGAGGGATCCATTGACCCAATTTGCTGACTTTTCCGATGGCGCGCAGGTGTCGATGAATGGTTGAATGAGCAAATCCAAGCTTCTCTGTTAGTTCCTCAACAGTTACGATAGGATTTTGTTGCACCAGGGTTTGCAGGACATCTTCGTCGAGCTCTACAGATCTTCTAGGACGAGGCTCGTCTTCTAAGCTATAGTTTCCGGCTCGGAATTTCTGGAACCACCGTTGACACTGTCTTACGATTACTGTCCAGTCGCCATATACTGCATTAATATCGCTCGCACTTTCCGTTGCGTTCTTATCTTCATTGAACTCAAGGTAAAATTACTACCTGCTTTTATAGCAAGTTGATGCAGTTAGTTTATTCCGTCTCC
>NC_069000.1:19349319-19350545 GCF_001194135.2 Octopus bimaculoides
CATGTATAGATGCACGCAATTATAGACATAGTAAATCTTATGTTGATACACACCTATACAGGTACATTCAGCTGCACAAACACCTATACACAGAAATATGCATATATACGCGTATACGTTTATATGCATATATACATACATGTATGCACATCTATCTATCTATCTATCTATCTATCTATCTATCTATCTATCTATCTATCTATCTATCTATCTATCTATCTATCTATCTATCTATCTATCTATCTATCCATCTCTCAATCTGTCTTTATTAGAAGTAAATTTAATGAATCGTGTATATATTAAAAAGAAAATAATATCCAAGATAAAGATAAACAGGCGTACATGGAAGTTTCAAGGTGCAGAAATACAGAATCATGTGGTCATAAGAGGGCAGCGACTTCAAAAAATATGTAAAACTCAAAACTCAGTCATTAAATATGGGTATAATACACTTATACATGAATGGATAAAAAGTAATTTTACAAATAGCAAAATGTCTGAATAACATCTAATACTTTATCTATTACTAAGGGAAGACCAAATGTTTTTATTAGTGTAGGTTTAATAATTAAGTGTAATTTTAGGCAGAGTTAACATATAGGAACAATTTGTATTTAAGGTGTTAGCATCAAAGGATGATAAGTATTTTCACAAAGGAAGAATTTGTTTGAATATGGTCTAAGTTATCTATCACTAAGGCGAAAACAAATTATAGTTAACAAGGTAGAGAATCATTCAATTGTATTGATCAAAGTAAGAATGTCTGTGTATGGTTTAATACATTCCTTATTACTAAGGTAATACCAAATTATGGTTAACTAAGAAAAGAAATTATTCAATTGTATTGATCTAGGTTATAAAGTTTATTAGTGTAGGTGTGATAATTGCGTTTAAGGTTAGGTATAGCTAGCATACAGGAACGATTAGTATTAAGGTGCAGGTAATAAGTATTTTTACAAATAGCAGAATGCCTGAATAAAATCTCCTTAAATGATGACCATACCAAACTAATTTTATCTAGTATTGGTCTTCCGTACATTGTATATATCAAGAGAAAATTTTCTGTGTACACTTAGAATTGAAGCATTGATGTAGCAATGATGTTCTTGTGATCTGATAAGCAAGATTTCTTTATCTACATTGATTTGCAAATAGAGTGAACCCGGAACCATATGGTTCGGAAGAAGATTTCATACCACACACACACCTATATATATATATATATA
>NC_069000.1:19356806-19363276 GCF_001194135.2 Octopus bimaculoides
GCACACGCTCACGTTGTTTCTCTCTCTCTCTCTCCGTCCTCCACTTCCATTAAAAGGCAACGCCAATCGAAATGTACTCTATTGTTGCCTACCGACATAGGTGGCGCTAGAGGGATAAGTGTGTACCGGTGATGTAATGGTTAGAGTAATAGCACACGCACCACTATCAGTGAATACCACTACTAACCATCCTATTGAATAGTATCGGTATTACCGTAATGTACCGGTGCGGCAGTAAGTGATGCCTCATAGTAGTATTAGTAACACTGCAAACTGCTTTTCTTGTCAATAGTAGTAGTATGAGCAAAGTTGGAATTACCACCACCACCACCACCACCACCACTACTACTATTACTACTACTACTATTACTATTGCTACTACTACTATCACTACTACTACTACTATTACTACTACTACTACTACTACTACTACTACTACTACTGCTGCTGCTACTACTACTACTACTACTTCTACTACTACTACTACTACTTCTACTACTACTACTACTACTACTACTACTACTACTACTACTACTACTTCTACTACTACTACTACTACTACTACTACTACTACTACTACTACTTCTACTACTACTACTACTACTTCTACTACTACTACTACTACTACTACTACTACTACTACTACTACTACTACTACTACTGCTACTAGTACTACTGCTACTGCTGCTGCTGCTACAACAACAGCAACAACAACAACAACAATATATCTAATAGTTATATCGCTACTATCACCATCACAACTGGCACCATAACACTACAGCAATGACCATCCGTCGTTCTGCCGCATAGAGAGGACCAGAGGGACTGGCATTCTCTACCACATTCATTTCTACCATACTCTAAAATCTGATGCTTATTGCTACACCCACCCTACCACACACACTTCAGTGTCCGTCGCTACTGCAAGGGCTACCTCCACAATTATCACGCATGGAACTACTCCTTAACCAAACAATGACCGTTGCTGTACCTACAATATGTGGTAGAATTGTCATATGCATCAAGTTCATCATTTTGCCTATCATATGTAGTAATATTAGTACCTCTACAATGGCCATTGTTTTCCATATGTGGATTCTGCGACTATTAAATGACCACCCCTATGCAATAACTTCCTGTAAACCCGGTCTTGTGTTACTCTAGCTTCTACGTTTATGTATATACACAGCATTCCTATGCCACCTCAATGCACACATGTAATAGGATTATTGTTACCAGCACGACTCCTAAATATATAGTCTTGTTATCATCACTATATTTACACGTAATAGTATTGGTGTTCCGTCCAATACACAAACGCACGTGCGCGCACGCACACACGCACACACGCACAGAAACACACACGCACACACACACACACACACACACACACACACACACACTCACTCTCTCTCTCTCTCTCTCTCTCACGCACACACAATTGCAACTGCTGTAGCTTTCACCACTATACCCTACAAATGTTATATATCGTATTTGCAATTACTATACGTATCTTATATATTCAATGCAATAACAACTACCAGTGCACAAACGCATGAGGTACTACATCAATGACTGACCCTACAAGTCGTACTATTGATATTAGTAACCACAGCGACTTCGACTGTTACAGGTGCTTCCTACTAATATGGTTATTTTAAGCCAACCAAACAGCCTCTCTCTATACAGTATTTCGGTCTATTTGAAATGGCAGCCAAATCTCAATGAAATCGCAGCTTGTCATCTCACATAGAAAAGAAAGCAAAACAAGCATATTCAATAATGTGGTTCTACATACCTATAAAGGGATGGGATGGTCACGACTGGAATACGTTTCATGAGAGGTGACAACAACTAATTTGTACCCACCTGACCTCGCCCATTTTACCACATGCACTCTTGACTAGCATCGTGACGTCATTCAACATACTACGTGTTCACTTGAACAACCGCTATGATGTCACTCCCCTCCCCCTATGTTCATATCCGTTACTATAGCAACCACTGTGGCGTCAGCCTCCTTACACACGTGTATTGCTATAGTTACCACGATGACGTCACGCCGCCAACTATCGATATTTGTTAGCCTTGCTGCTACCACAACACCTCTGCTACTAGCACAGAAATATTCCCTCTATCAGCATCCTCTCTAGATCTATCGATAATTTTTGTAGGCAAGAGCTGGGGAGAATGAGAAGTTGTGGCATTCATGGCTTTCCTAAAATCATTAGCAGCAATCGCGAAGAGAAAATAACTTAAACCAGAGAATAAAATTGTATTGAGGCTTCAGTTTTGCCTGGAGTTTACCTGTTGTGATCATCATCATCATCATCATTGTCGTCGTCGTCATCACCATCATCATCATCACCATCATCGTCATCATCATCATCATCATCATCATCATCATCGTCGTCGTCATCACCATCATTGCCATCATCATCATCCTCCTAGAACGCTTAACAAATGCCTAGCGGCATTTCGTCCGCTCTTTCATTCTGAGGTCGATTTTACCTTTCATCTTTTCGGGGTCGATAAATTAAGTACCAGTTGAGCACTGGGGTCAATGTAATCAACTAGCTCACTCCCCCCAAATTTCAGGACTTGTGCCTGTATTAGAATGTGACTTTGCGCTCTGAATTCAAATCACGATGCAGCTGGCTTTGCTTCCAGAATAAATACAATAAATACTTGTCATATTGGTATTCATTTCTGATGCTTTTCTTAACAGTTTCACCAATGACTAAATAAATGTTTTCATTTACTGTTAAGTAAATGGATTTGTTCTAATTCTCCGATTTCAACCGCAAAGTCTCACTTGATATTTTCAGTTAATTTATCTCTTTTAAAGCAACTTTGGTACGTTTGTAGAATCTGTACTCATTTTGGCATTACTATTGAATCTATAGTCCTATATGTATCATCCATATAATCGACTTAGTTTATAGTTTGTTTATATCATGTATAATAACTATTAATGGTACCATTCAACAGATATATTAAAAGGAGTCAATGCTTGAGGGAAAAGTAAGATAGAAAATAAATCACCTTAAAAAAATTGCTTACTTAACGCGCTAGAACTACTTTTATTTTCATCATATTCTATGATATTTATTATACTGCATTAATGTTGTTTTTCATTAATAATTATGACCTGAATAACTAACTACCTTAGAAAAGAGTATGCTTTATTTCTGTATCGTGTCTACAATATCCAGAAGTGTGGTATGTTGCCGAATGCTTACTACCATATTTGTTACGTGAATATTATTGTGTAACTAGGTTGTTACGTGAATATCATTGTGTAGCCAGGTATTCATAACACAATTTTCATGAGATCGTGTATGGTCACCATCTGGGTCTTTTGTTGTGATGACTCGTTTTTTCGAAGTAACAGATTACATTGCTCTATATTCATTACATTTTGAGCATGCATGCGTTGTATTATTTTTTCTAGTTGTAGCTCAAGTATTTTGTCTTTAGTGAGTTCAGTTGTGATACGTTCATCTGACGGAATTTCGTTTGGCTGGTTGTTGTTTAAAACCCGGATCAACCACAAATTGAGGAGATCCTCGATCAAAGTTGCAAACCGTGACCGTGTTGTAATTTTACACATCTATAACTAAATTATACAATATTTCGATGTTTTCAAGACGGTAGTGAGATCAGGATGCGCCATCTAGAGGCCGAATGAACACTCAGATGCTCTCTTATTGGCTCATGGGAATATATATTTTTGTGGTTCTCTTCTTTTATTCCCATAGTGTATTCTTTACATGCAAAACTCCACTTCTTTTTCTGAGATCTTCTTTTTCTCTAGAAATCTGGGTTCACAAGCAGTATGTGTAGCATGTGCGTAGCACGTCTCGATACAATTGTTTGGTCTATCATTTCCTTGTAGCTTATGTTTTATTTTGATGGATATTAACAAGCAAATCTTTTCATTGAAAACTTAACCTTTTCGGCAGACACAACTAGTGATGCTATGACTACACATGATAGCTTTCCTTTATAAATCCTGAGTCAGCATCTATTGTTTTAATGCTTTTTGTAATATTGGTGCTGGTGGATGCGTTGTATAATGTTACTATTTTGTTTAAACTTGCTTTGTTTTCTTTGACTTTGAGCCGCGTTTGTGTTTGGCGTGACTTCATACTTTTAGCAATTGATTAGTGGAATCGTAAGAGTGTCTTACGATTCCACCAACCGAAAGACACTCTTTATTGTGGTTGTTATAGCATCTAACTTTATGAGTTTAATTTCTGTGGAGGTCAACGTTTCCTTTTATTTGGGATCAATAAAATAAAGTACCAGGTAAGTACTGAGGTAAATTTAATCGACTTAACCCTTTTACTAAAATTCTGGCTTTGTGTCTGAATATTAGGTATTCAGTGTGTTATTTTATGTTCTGAGGTCAAATAATGTCGATATCGTACTTTCATTCATTATTTAATTGGTTAAAATATGTATCTGTTGCAATCTGAGTTTGAATCTTCTCTCTTCCAAAAAATATGTCTGCTTTGTTGTTGTTGTTGACGATGGTGATTATTACATAATGGTGGCGAATTGGAAGACTATTTCACAGTAATTAAAAAAGTAATGCTTCGTTTCACCGCACATTTTGAAATCAAATCCAAGTAGTATTGACCTTGCTTTAAAACCCTACTGAGGTCTAAACACAATTGCCAGTCATACAGTGACGAACCGATCGATTAAGAGTTATACATTCATGTGACATGGAATAGCGACAGAAACTTTGATTGTCACACTAAAAAAAGAAAAAAAAAAAGGGGAAGATAAATCACTCAAATTTCAAGAATATTTAATCCTACCATCTTTGAGATTTAGGATCTAGAATTCAAATGGGTTGATTCAGTCAAGTATTCTCTTCCGAATGCAAATCTCAAAATGAAGAAAATACTTTGCAGTATTCCTCTATGTTCCTATATCTTCTGAATTCAAAATTTTTCTAGAATAAACCATGAACCCCAGGCAGATACAGAGTCCAATCAAAATAACTGTCTTGCTTCGAGATACTGTTTCAATGGTAGAAATGTTTCTCCGTATTTAGTTTATTCCGCGTAAGTTCACTGTTCAAATTTGCTTTTCGTATCTTTGGAGTGTGTAAAATTAGGACGCGATATAGTGGGATTATCAATAACAATAATCCCCTCTTCTACAGATAAAGTATTGATATAGAAACAGCTGGAAATATGTTTTGAAGGAACAGTTTTACCGTGAACGCAATCACTGACATTCCGTCAACACCACTGTCACCATCATCAGTCGTTAATAACCATCACCACCTCCTGTTCCTCCACCTCATCCATTTCCCCTCCTCCTCCTCCTGTTCCTCCATTTCTACCTCCCCATTTCCTCCCCTCCTTCTTTCCTCCTCTCTCCTTCTCTCCTCCTCTCTCCTTCTTTCCTCCTCTCTCCTTATCTCCTTCTCTCCTCCTCCTCCTCCACTTTCTCTTCCATTTCTTCCACTTCTTTCTCTTCCACCTCTTCCACTTTGACTGCCACCTCATCTTCCACCATCTCCTCCTTCGTCACTCTATTCTCTTCTACCTCCTCCTCTTTCACTCTATCCCCTTCTACCTCCTTCTCCTTCACTCTATCCCCTTCTACCTCCTCCTCCTCCTCCTCCTCCTTCACTTCATCCGCCTCCTTCTCCACTTCCTCCTCCTCCTCCTCCTCCCCCTCCTCCCCTTCTTCTCTTCCTCCTTCTCATTATTATTTTCTTCATTACCACAGAACCAATTTCCACTACCATGACACCTCTGACACCATCAACACCAACGAGGTCATCATTATCGTCATCGTCGTCATCGTCGTCATCGTCGTCATCATCGTCATCATCGTCATTTTTTTTTACTCATTGCTTCTCTTTGATTTTTCTTTCTCTCATCTTTCGTTTCATCTTTTTCTCTCCCTTCGTCTTCTAGTTGTCGTTGGCACCATCATCTTCCTCCCCATTAGTCACAATCTATCGACTTCTTCGGAAGTACATATACCAGCTGCCGGTTTGGTTGTTATGGGCAACCGAAGTATGACGTCATTAAAGATGAAAACGCTCGTTGAAGATGCACAGGTGTGTCGTGTGTCAAAGTTGAACTTTGACAGAAGGTTGGAATTGCATCATGTGTGGGTACTAACGATCGTTGAGTGTATGAATTGGTTTTATTGCTACAGCATGTGTGCGTGTCTGTGTGTTTGTGAGTATCACGTCTGTGTGACACTGCTGTGAAAGTATTTAAAGTGGTAAGAGAAACTGTGGTGAGTTCTTTCAGATCGAAAGGAATTTTTGTGTGCTACACACAGACACGCTTACATGCACTTATACACTTTGGCATTACATATAATGAACACTACGCTTTTAACACATCTACACAGGCATTTCCATATAATCCATTCATTTAATATTCGCCTTTATATATATATATATATATATATATATATATATATATATA
>NC_069000.1:19365289-19367673 GCF_001194135.2 Octopus bimaculoides
ATATATATATATATATATATATATATATATATATATAGAGAGAGAGAGAGAGAGAGAGAGAGAGAGCTATTGGATGTGTTGTGTATATAAACAGACAGGCTACTTGTTTCTCTGGTATTGGTCAAATGATGTAGACACCTCCGTTGAAAACCCAGTAAGGTTCGAAATTCTATTGAAGCTGTTCGTAACTTTTGTTCAATCTACGAAGAAATAATTAAATTTGCCATGTTTGAACGACTACTACATATGTTAACATAAATATTTATAGATATGTATGTCTATATGTGTACATTATGTATTTTGATAGAACTACTCGAAAACTCTTCTTCACCATGCTACAAGTCGGGTAGCCACCTGCAAGCGGCTACGAAGAAACGCGATAAAAACCTCTTATCGCCCTAATCTAATATGTTAGCCGGTCCCGACAATATTTCTTCTCTTTCTTTCACCTTTCTTTCTTCTGGAGTCTATTCCAATGTCTGAAAGCATGCTACTCTGTGTCTCATTTCTAAGAATGCAATCTTCTCATTCTACCGACTACCAACTCATTACACTAACTTCAACAATATTGGAAATAATTGCTACCAAACACCTCCTACACCTACTAGAGTCCCTGTTCCTCATTTATCAAATACACTGGTGACTTGCTCTCCTACTCCTAAGTCACTCTCCAGTCATCTATCATACTTGAGATATTCACTGAAAGCAAAATCGTTTGTTTTATCCAGCTTTCTTCTCCTGAACCATTGCAACCGTTTAGTTCTTGACAATCTAATCTCTCTTTTTCTCTTTCTCTCTGTCTCTCTGTCTCTCTCTGTCTCTCTTTCTCTCTGTCTCTCTCTGTCTCTATCTTTCTCTCTCTGTCTCTCTTTCTCTCTGTCTCTATCTTTCTCTCTCTGTCTCTCTTTCTCTCTGTCTCTCTCTGTCTCTCTTTCTCTCTGTCTCTTTCTGTCTCTCTGTCTCTCTCTGTCTCGCTTTCTCTCTGTCTCTCTTTCTCTCTGTCTCTCTCTGTCTCTCTTTCTCTCTCAACTATGGCATACCTCCAATGGCAATACTCCCCACACCCTACTTCCTCTATCTTAGCCGTCCACTCGCAATAGTTTTTGCTGGAGTTAACATAATGCATGCCATGATACACATCTCCAGATGTCCTCTTGTCTCCAGAAAAAAAAAAAAGCCACGGTGTTTTTTCTTATGGCATTCAGTTCCAGAGAATTCCTATTTTGGAGAAAATCTCCCCTTCGCATTCGCAATCAGTTGTAGTTGCCACAACAACGATATTTTACCTTTTCTCGAAGCAATGACGATTTCAATATTCAAAGAAATCAAGAATTTAATTGTATAGTATTTAATGTACCTTTCTTCGTCTTCGTTTTATATATGTATATGTGTGTGTTTGTGTGTGTGTGTATGAGTGCATGTGTAATCATAATGTACGCGTGCGAGAATCTAAAAGGGAGTGCGCATGCGTTTGTTTGTTTTTTAAGTAACTGCAAGGGCTGTCACAAAACCCGATAGACTTCGTAGCATCGACAGCTCTGTTGGGACATTTGGGCGCGCGCACACACACTCACACACATGCACACATACATGCACACATACATGCACACACGTACACAAAGAAACAAAAAAAAAACAACATAATGAAAGAGAAAGAGAAACGGAATGTGATAAATGATGAAGCTAGATATATTACTCATTAATTGTCTTGAAAAATAAATAGACGTATTCGACTACTACAGGCAGGTATATATTTTTGCGCTTGTGCACACACACACACACACACACACACACACACATGCACGTGTGTTTATACATACAAGCACACAGAAGCAAAATACACATGCCCACATGCATAAGGAATATATTGCTGTGTGACCTTTGAAAGAAAAAAAAAACCAAAGCTGGTGATTATTCTTGTTGACTAGTTTGTCCCTTACTTAGCTCAGAGACCAAGTGGAGATTGATGTATATAAATTTCATATGAGTTGAATAAAGTGTGGCTGGTTTCTCGATAGTAGAACAACTTTTTAATGCTGTCAACTGAGTATTGATCCAGAATATCTATTTATGAGCTGACGGGGCAGGGACGGAGTGTGCAAGTTAGAGATAGCAGAAAGAAGAAAACTAGAGAAAGAAGGAAGGATGTGGTATAAATATAGTTCTGTATTTAAGAGATGAGGAATTATGTACATTATTTACATTTGACGGATATTTGTCTTCATCTTGTTTGTTGTTAACACAACGTTTCGGCTGATATACCCTCCAGCCTTCATCAGGTGTCTTGGGGAAATTTCGAATTGGGTTCTCATTCCTAAGGTATTTTTCGATGTTATTATTATTATTATTATTATTATTATTATTATTATTATTATTATTATTAT
>NC_069000.1:19367907-19370407 GCF_001194135.2 Octopus bimaculoides
CGATTCCAAGCAGTGACCTGAATAATAACAATAATAATAATAATAATAATAATAATAATAATAATAATAATAATAATAATAATAATAATAATAATAATAATGATAATAAGAACATCGAAAAATACCTTAGGAATGAGAACCCAGGTTCGAAATTTCCCCAAGACACCTGACGAAGGCTGGAGGGTATATCAGCCGAAACGTTGTGTTAACAACAAACAAGATGAAGACAAATACCTGCCAAATGTAAATAATGTGGTATAAATATGCTTGTATGTGTGTGTGTGTTTGTGTGTGTGTGTGTGTTTGTGTGCGTGTGTGTGTACAAGCATGTATGTATGTGCATGTGTGTGAATATTTATACAAACATACAAGCACAATGCATATATGCATATGTGTGTGTGTGTGCGGGGTGTGTGTGTGTGTATTTTTATGTCCACATGTTCGGACTGGATATTGGCTGGATGCAGACGCAACTTTGGCAACAGGCTATAGCACAGTATATTCAATGACATTAGTTCCTAATATTCAATACCACACAGGGTAGGGTAAGATGTTGGCGCGTTTCAGCAGCTCATCGTTCAATGGCGTATGAACACACTAACGGAAGCGGTCTTTATGAGAGAGTAACTGTTTTGTCGGTGTTGGGTTACAAGTGAGGTTGTGTGACGAATATGCAGGGCGGCAGGGATCAAGTACCTTTCCTTTTATGTGAGGGTCAGCTTCGCTTAGGTTTTGCCCTCGGGTAGTATATTCGGGTTGTTAATGGCGCGAGGCTTGAAGTGTATTAACAGAGCATACCTCTGGTAGCAAAAATGAGAGAACTCATTCTTCCTATTCATGGATTTTGCGGGTTGGTGCAGTATGTGTAGTCTCCTATGGAGACAGTTAGCAATTGCTATCTTCAGGTAAGGAAGAGCCCTGTCAAGAATATTCCTTTGGACGTTGAGTAAGTCATTTCGAAGGTCTCAGACTCTCCAGATGAAGCGGGAGGGTAGAATAATTTTTCCTATTCCAGCACATGAAGAAGTGCATGTACCGTGTATATCTTTCCTTAAAGTTCTTGATTGTCATGTCTTATGATGCTATTGAATGCTGTGAGGGTACACTATATACTACAGCCTTTAAGAGGCAGGGTCTTCCCACTTGGCAACTGGTAGAATTTCGGCGGTTACCGTTTGAAGCTATGTAGGTGCATGTTTATCTCTATTGTAGCGAGCGACGTTTGAAGCGATGTGGTTAAAACAGGAGTAACTGATCTTGACAATTATGGTGATTGAAGAGTTTATAATTGTTATGGGTTCTAAGGAAATGCATTTTAATTAACACCATGAAGCTTCTGGCTATATTGGTTGAAACTTTTAATTTTAATGGAGGATTGAATCAGATTATTATCATTCCCTTTCTGACTTTCGTCGGATTCGGAGGTGGTTTGGGGTTCTTTATATACACTCACTTATCGGTAAAGCCACTCCTTGCTAATGACTCCTAATAATCGGGTGCGGCTCACTTGACGATCTATCTGTTTGCTCATTGACTTGAGATTCTTCTATTGATGTCTGTGACTAGATTTTCAATGAGAACCGGGAGTAGAGTGCTTATAACTATTACTAATTTCCTCACTAGACTGTAAGGGTAGTACTGTTTCATTCTCAGGTCTAGGTTTATGCTCAGGAAGGTGATCTTTGTCAAATTAGTGGTTACTGTTATGAAATAGGCTGAATTCTTTGAACTTCTCTATGGAGTGAGAGCTAACATGGCTTGAGATTTTTAAACCATCATTCCAATATGGAACCGAACTATTAGGGTGTGTGTATTTCCTTAGGGTATCAAGGCTAAAGAACCTGAAAGAGTCCACAACCTCAGTCTTGTTATAACTCCCCATATATACATCAAACACTGAATCATCTTTCTTGAGGAATTATCGTGAAACAGGCCTGACTTTCATACTGATTCTAACATCAAGATCGTTGATTTTGGTGAATCGCCTAACAAAACCCTGGGCTTTCTTTCAAGCCCCCTAACTCCCTCCCTACATATATGCATATATATGTATGTATGTATGTATGTATGTATGTATGTACGTATGTAGGTATGTATGTATGTATGTATGTATGTATGTGTATGTGTGTGTGGAGAGAAAGAGAGGGAGGAAAGGAGGGAGAGAGGCAGAGAGTCCCACCGACCGACAGCTAGTCAGACAAGATAGACATAGAAAACGGAAACATAAATCATCGATAAAAAAGAAGATAGAAATTTTACAATAAATGGAAGCTACGGTTTAAACTCAATAAAAATAATGATGTATCAGAGAAACAACAAAAACAGTTGATATTAAAATTACAATAACAATATAATGGCAAACGAAGAACGAAATGAGTAAAGGTTACTAGAAAAAAAAAAAAAAGAATAATGTCAATGAAGGAAAATAACGCAAAACAAAGTGGGAAGAGAAGCAAAGATGATAGGTATGGTTTCATTAGTGATTTCATTAGTAAATATA
>NC_069000.1:19372173-19380181 GCF_001194135.2 Octopus bimaculoides
GAGGGGGGTGTTGATAGCAGTGTGTGGGAAAGATAAAAGGCGCACAGTGAAGGGAGTTATAGGAGCACGAAATATAAACATGTCATAGAAGCAGACGGGAGAGAAAAAATGGTGAATATGAAATGTGCGAGAGAGAGAAGAGACGTATGTTGGTGTAGCATTATTATTTGAGATAGATCGATTAACAAGTATATGTGAGAGAGTGTGTGTAGTAGGGGGGAGAGGGGAGAGAGGGAGGAGGGAGAGAGAGAGAGAGGGTGAGCTAGTGAGATAGAGAGAGTGACATAGAGAGAGAGGAGAGATAGAAAGAGGAGAGATTGATAGATAGATATATATATAGAGAGAGAGAGAAGAAGAGAGAGAGAAGGAGAGAGAGAAAGGAGAGAGAGAGAAGGAGAGAGAAGGAGAGAGAGAAAGGAGAGAGAGAAAGAGAAGGAGAGAGAGAGATAGAGAGAGAGAGAAGGAGAGAGAGAGAGAAGGAGAGAGAGAGAAGGAGAGAGAGAGAGGGTGACATAGAGAGAGGAGAGATAGAAAGAGGAGATATATATATATATATAGAGAGAGAGAGAGAAGGAGAGAGAGAGACAGAGACAGAGAGTGTGTGAATGTGCATGTATGAATGTGCATGTATAAATGTGCATGTGTGAATGTGCATGTATGGATGTGCATGTGTGAATGTGCATGTATGAATGTACATGTGTGAATGTGCATGTATGAATGTGCATGTGTGAATGTGCATGTGTGAATATGCACATGTGAATGTGCATGTATGAATGTGCATGTGTGAATGTGCATGTGTGAATGTGCATGTGTGAATGTGCATGTAAATAAATACAATCGTTATATGGATCAATAAAGAACTCCCACGATGTTGCGAGTAATCGAAGATGAATTAAAATGTTATTGCTTTATTATGAATTTGAAACGAAGCCAGCTTCATCAAGTAAATTTCTGGCTGGCAGATTAATTTATGTATGCATTTATATATGGTAAGCGTGTATGGATGCATGTAAATATACGTACAAACATGCACTCATACACACACATATATACAGACACGTACGCGTACGCATTCGCACGCACGCGCGTGCGCGTAAGTTCGTCAATACACGAAGTAATTTCTCTCCTCTGAAATAACATTTACCTTTACCCACTCTTGCTACTATATTTTCGCAGGTAAATAACTTCCCTAATGCCTTATATCTTTAAAACCACTGTTCAGCTATATATACAAATATATATATATATATGTATATATGTATATATATATATCAATTAGAAAATGGAGGATAATATGCTGAACCCAACGACTTGCAACTTGCAGACAGTGTATCCCGTTACTAGTGTAACAATAATTGGGTACCCTCCCAGCAGTATATTGGATAGATACTATACCTTAGTGGGTTGAATCCTCAACCCCTAACTCTCTCGCACTATATCTATCTATCTATCTATCTATCTATCTATCTATCTATCTATCTAGCTATCTGTAAAAATATGTGACACTTATCCGGTAGCCATGATAAAACTCCGAGTTTCGAGTACCGGGGTAGGAACCCGTCGAGTAAATCGACCTCAGGACTTAATTCTTTGTAAGCCTAGTACTTATTCTATCGGTGTCTTTTGCCGAACCGCTAAGTTATGGGGACATAAACATACCAACATTTGCTGTCAGGCAATGGTAGAGGGACACACACAAACACACGCACGCACACACACACACACACACACACACGCGCACACGCGCGCACACACATATAGGAGCAGGAATGGATGTGTGGTCAGTAGCTATAGGCGCAAGAGTGGTTGTCTGGTAAGTAGCTTTATTGCCAACCGCATGGTTCGGGTTCAGTTCCACTGCGTGGCACCTTGGGTAAGTGTCTTTTACTGTAGCCTCGGGTCGACCAAGGCCTTGTGAGTGGATTTGGTAGGCGGAAACTGAAAGAATCACGTCGTGTATATATATATATATATATATATATATATATATATGTATATATGTGTGTGTGTATTTGTGGGTTTGTGTTTGTTCCCCCACTATCGCTTGACAACCGATGTTGGTGTGTTTACGTCCCCGTAACTTAGCGGTTCGGCAAAACAGACCGATGGAATAACAAAGGCTTACAAAGAATAAGTCCTGGGGTCGATTTGTTCGACTAAAGGCTGTGCTCCAGCATGGCCGCAGTCAAATGACTGATACAAGTAAAAGAATTAAAGAAGAAAATATATAGCATATATATATATGTGGCATATATATATACATATTTATATCACATATATACACATACATACACACACAAACACGCATACAGACACACATACGCTCTGTGTGTCTATTCATAGATATGCTTCACATGATAATATGTCTATTTTCGCTACGTTCGCTCATTTGATGCACAATATACTTTAAATATTAAGCTTCATTTTGAGCATCCTTTAAAACGCACGTTTAATGAAGTCGATCTCAAATTGTGTAAGTAACCTGGCTTTGGCATGCCATAACATTTTCGTCGTTGTCACGGAGAAATTTCAGAACTAAATAATAATGGCTCTCCAGACAACTACCTCTCAACAAAGCTCGGGTGAGAACCACAATTGAGCACTTCAGTCACATCTGTTTCACTGCCTGCTGCTGCTACAGACAGACGCATTCAAGACAACATCCCTTCCGATGCCACACAGCAGGTCGGCACAAAGTCGCACTGCATTTTATATTGCCTTTTATATATGTATGTTATCAATCAGTTTCATTTCTGTCTTTCTTGTCCATAGAGAAAGAGCCGGACTCTAACATAGATCCAAGGTTCCTTCATTGGAACTTTTATCAACATCATCTAGGTATTTGTGCATATGTGTGTGTGTGTGTGCAGTATTTGGTGTTAGTGTATGCGCAGATTTGTATGTTTGTTTTATGGATGCGTCTTTATGTATATATTTTCATGTCTAGATGCATGCATATGTATATATGTGCTAAATTTTTGGTAAGTTTTACATATCTTTACAGTTCCATACCTTTATGTATGTATGTATGTATGTATGTTATTCTCTTTATCTTTTTAATTCTAAGTAAATTTTGATCGGACACCTACTTGGTAGCAGGGTTGTGAAGGAAAGTATCTTGTTTTAATCATCATCCTTTAAATCTTATGAAAGTCCTGTAGCATATAGATTAAGGATTTGCATTCTCTCCCCAAGACCCCAAGTTCAGCCATACTTTGCTCCAGACGGGTTGGTATGTGTCCTGTTGCTCCAATGATAGTGGGCATGAAACTGAAAGCGTATCTTGGGTTCAGGATTTGCAAACTCCCTATCAATAGATGTCCTCTTTCTCTTGTATTTTTTCTCACCACATTCATGTCCAGAGGGCAGTTGGATTTCGACAACAGAACATAGCTTTTCTTTGTGGTGCATGTATAATGTATGTGTGTGTGTGTGTGTGTGTTTGTTTGTTTGTTTGTTTGTGTGTGTGTGTGTGTAAAATGAGTGAAGGTAGCGAAAATAGACATATTATGATCTAAAGTATATCTGTGAATAGGCACATACATCGTATATGTGTCTGTGTGCGTGTTTGTGTGTGTATGTGTGTATCTGTGTGTGTATATATGTGTGATATAAATATGTATATGTATGCTATATATATGTATGCATAATCTTCCCTTTTTATTTAATTATTAGAATTCTTTGTTGAAGGAGGTAACTGTTTTCTGAGAAAGAAACAGGGTATCCACTGCTGAAATTTGGATAACAATAAACGATAAAAATATTACATCTCTAACCTTAGAAAGCGCCTTGTGTATTTTTATTGTTCCATTTATAGATTGTATCAGTAAAATGCATGTTCACTAGTCTCAGTCTTTGCTTGAGAATCCGAGCTTTTCCAGATTGTCCTTCAGATATTTACTAGCATAACTATGTGCACCATTGTTTAATTATATAAATGTGAATTTATAATCACGATAGAGAAGTTGTCGGTTTTGAAGCAGCCGTTCATAGTTTTATGTCGTTCTCTTCCCTCCTGAGAGATGGAAAATATATTCACATCTTCAGGGTAGCTAACCTCTATAAACAATACATGAACTTTCCTTCTTTTTATCGAGTAAGCCTATATTAGGTATGTTTGCACTTGTTAGTGATGTTTGCACTTGTTTTGAAGGAAATCTTACTCCAATATTCCTTGTAGGTATGTATTCAATAGCAGAGATGTTTATATTTATTCCAAGGTAGTCTAGTCTGCAAATGACTTTGGATATTACTTTAAAAACAACCTCATGATCATGTCGCAGTAGAAGTAGTGACACAAAGACATTTTTAGACAGCTACTGATTATGTTTGCTATATCCTCCTCAGAAAAGTTATACACTTGAGATTTACGACTATGTCTTCGGAGAGTAAGAGCTCCACTGTCTCGTTAGTTCATTAGAAATTTCGTAGTTATACTACCGGATTGCAAAAGCGTAACCTTCGAAATGTGACATGATGTAACGGTCATGAATTCAAGGGAGGCTACGCTTCATGTTAATATTATTTGCCTCTTTAGGTGGCGAGCTGGCAGAATCATTAACATGCGGGACGAAATGCTTAGTAGCATTTCGTTAGTCTTTACGTTCTGAGTTCAAATTCAGCCGAGGTCGACTTTATCTTTCATCCTTTCGGGGTCGATAAAATAAATACTAGTTGAACATTGGGCTCGAAGTAATCGACTTACCCCGCCCTCGAAATTTCTGGCCTTGTGCCAAAATGTGAAACCAATATTATTTACCTCTTTGTTCAAATTCCGCCTAAGTCGACTTTGCTTTTATCCTTCCTTGCTCGATAAAGTAAGTACCAGGTGAGCACTGGGGTCGATGCAAACGGCTTCCCACTGCCCTGAAGTTGCTGGCCTTGTTACAAAATTTGAAATCAATATTATTAGTCTCTTGAAAGGCGGTGAGCTGGCAGAAGCGTTAGCACGCAAGGCAAAATGCTTAGCGGTATTTCGTCAATCTTTATGTTCTAAGTTCAAATTCTGCCCAGGTCGACTTTTACCTTTCAACCTTTCGGAGCACTGTAGTCGATGTAATCGATTTACTCCTCCTCTGAAATGTCTGGCCTCGTGCCAAAATTGGAAACCAATTTTAATAGCCTCTTCAACGGTGCTATACAGACAGAATCATTAGTACGCCGGAAAAAAATGCTTTGCGGCATTTCTTCCGGCTTTACGTTGTATGTTCAAATTCCACTGAGCTCGAGTTTGCCTTTCATCCTTTCGGGGTCGATAAAATAAGTACCACTTGAGAGCTAGGTCGTTGTAATCAATTATCCCACTTCCATCAAATTTCAGGCTTTGTGCTTATAGCAGAAAGGATTATTAGCCTCTTCAATGTTATGAGAAATATATCCATGTATATCCTTTTTGTGGCATGCAGAATCTTTTCTGTTGCAGTTCGCTGAGATAGACTAGTCTTCAACTTTTGGATTCATACATGAAGACACAGGCAAGTAAGTGTTTCTACCGATCTGTAGAATGTTAATTGCTTACTTTTTACATGGCTGATGTATTTATTTTTGCTGTTATTGTTTAGCCGGTGCTGTGTGAGTGATATCATACGGCACTTGAAGGCTATTTGTACTCATCTTAAGTCTCTTCTTCTCTGTAATTCAAACGCCAACATATGGTTTTAGTAGTTCGTTGTAATACTTTTTTTCGGAATTTGTGTTTTTCCCTCAGGATCACTAGTTTATCTTTCTGGGCTGTTAATTTTTCCTCAAGATTTAGAGTAGGAGCTCCGTATATTTTTCTTAATTTTCGCAGGAGACGTTCTCGTGTGCTACGTCACCTACACTTCATAATAACATTTAACTGATCCATTCTGCAGTGTAAATATTTTGTTTTCGCCCAGTATTGTTATCTATCAGGGTTACTTAGGATGGGTTACTTCATTTCCATATGCCCTGCAAATATTACCTTCGTGTTTTACCAGAATAACAGCTGCTGAATGAAGATAATAATCCCACCAATATGTGTTTTCACATTTTTATATACAGTCTCCAGGTGGAGGCGCAATGGCCCAATGGTTAGGGCAGCGAACTCGCGGTCATAGGATCGCGGTTTCGATTCCCAGACCGAGCGTTCTGAGTGTTTATTGAGCGAAAACACCTAAAAGCTCCACGAGCCTCCGTCAGGGGATAGTGGCGAACCCTGCTGTACTCTTTCACCACAACTTTCTCTCACTCTTTCTTCCTGTTTCTGTTGTGCCTGTAATTCAAAGGAGCCAGCCTTGTCACACTGTGTCACGCTGAATATTCCCGAGAACTACGTTAAGGGTACACGTGTCTGTGGAGTGCTCAGCCACTTGCACGTTAATTTCACGAGCAGGCTGTTCCGTTGATCGGATCAACTGGAACCCTCGACGTCGTAAGCGACGGAGTGCCAACAACACAGTCTCCAGCAATAACTGTTACCATGTGAGGGACTTGTCTTTTTCTTCCACTCACATGCAACAAATTCTGTTCCTTAATGACAGCTAAGTGACACTGGAAAAAGTGTTTACAAACAATGGTTGTAAAATGTTTTGCTGCTGTGTGTATTTTAAAGCCATCTCTGTCGGATCAGTAGGCAGAGATACCGATCAGTGTGATGGCGGCGCTGGCGGTACCAGTTTTTTTTTTTTTACATTGCTATTGGTCTCTATGGAAACTTTTGGTTGGTTTCGAGTATAGATGGAAAGGTGACTAGCATTATCAGAATATCGATTGTTATCTGTAACGGCCAAATTTCGGACATAGAAAGATATCTGTTGCCGCAACTGTTTGAATGTGTGGTGGCTTAGGTCTGAGAGAGATGTGCCCCATTATTTTTTGAACCACGAGTTCATAAGTACATACATTTTCTAAGATAGCTCACTTCTGTGGTAGAAAATGTACATGTCAGTATTGGAGTTCTTATTCATGTCAGCCATGATCGTATTGCATCTAGAAAAACGTTGACGTTTAAATTTAGTAATTTTCAGTAAAGTAAAATATACATTATTTACATTTGACGAATATTTATCCTCATCTTGTTTGTTGTTAACACAACGTTTCGGCTGATATACCCTCCAGCCTTCATCAGGTGACTTGGGGAACTTTCGAACCTGGGTTCTCATTCCTAAGGTATTTTTCGATGTTGTTGTTGTTGTTGTTGTTGTAGTTATTATTATTATTATTACTATTAATATCATCATTATTATTATCATCATTATTATTATTATAATTATCATTATTATTATTGTTATTATTATTATTATTATTATTATTATTATTATTATTATTATCATTATCATTATTATCATTATCATTATTATTATTATTATTATTATTATTATTATTATTATTATTATTATTATTATTATTATTATTATTCAGGTCACTGCTTGGAATCGAACTCGGAATCTTGGGCTTAGTAGCCCGCACTCTTAACCACTACGCCATATGCCCATGGGCTACTAACCCCAAGATTCCGAGTTCGATTCCAAGCAGTGACCTGAATAATAATAATGATAATAATAATAATAATAATGATGATGATGATGATGATGATGATGATAATAATCCATGAGCGTGTGATTGTGTGGACAGGAGAGGGTGTTATATTCAAATATATATATAAACGTGTATACATGCACACATATATATACACTCTCTATATCTATGTGTGATTGTGTGGACAGGAGAGGGTGTTATGTTCAAATATATATATAAACGTGTATACATGCACACATATATATACACTCTCTATATCTATGTGCTTCTCTCATACTCAGCTTTTTTTTTCTCTGTCTCGTCTTAATCGCACAATCAAAGTTATATAAATTGCTAGTGAGAATTACCACACAGACATTTTCAATTTAAGATTGTGAATACACAATCTTAAACACAAATACTTAATATGCCGGACTTGCAACAGTCGAATTTTACGTCCTTGTATAACAACAGACATTGTTTATGGTTAGTCTGAAAACGTTAAAAGATTGCGGCTGCATTTTCTTTG
>NC_069000.1:19381239-19391529 GCF_001194135.2 Octopus bimaculoides
ACACAGAGTCAGAGTTGTGGCGTTTTCAACTTCAATTTTTCCAGTCAAATTTATTAACCCGTGTATAATACTAGAGTCAATTTATGGTTTGGTATGACTAATTTTGCATTACGTTTTACGAGAGTTTTGATTATGTGTTTTTCTCTGGCCTACCTGGTATACATCTGATTATAGCACGCTGTGTGCAATGTGTGTAGAGTCTAAATGTGTCTAAAGCGTCTAGTGTCTAATGTATTTCTTGAATTGTATTTCTGTCTATATACATCAGTTTCTTGCCTTCTAGTGTGTTTGAATATCCGTTGTTAATTAGGGTTTGTCTTATTTTATTTTTTGGGGGGTTTTCTATTTCTAATGTTTATTTGTGGAAGAGGATCTAAATGCTCTCTTAAGTAGTGCTTCTACCACTGATATTTTTTTGATTATGTAAGCATTCGCTGGATCCATTTAGGGATGTGCAATGTTTGTTATTTTTATTTAAATTTAAGTAACGTGTCTATTGTTTTAATCAGAAAGCTTATTTCTAGAAATGAAGTCCTAGTGGTAATGTTTTAGCTGTTAAATTTTGGTTCTGATGTGTCTATCACAACTAATATATCACCTACGTATTTAGTATATATTTAAATACTTGAGGCTAGGCATGTTTTTGTTTTCATTGTAGCTAAGTAGAAAGTGGATTGTAGGAGAGAACCTATTGCTACTCCATCTTTTGTTTATGTAGTTTGCCTTTTGGATAGTGAAGAGGTATTTCCGTTGTGCAAGTTACTAGTAGGTTTTTTTAAAAAATAATTGTGCTAGTATCATATGTAACTTTATTTTGGGGTTTTTGTATACCTTATCTAACATAATTTCGATTCTTTCTACTATTCTTTCTACATCTCGGACTGAATAATAACTATTTTGTTTGTTTTTTCCAAAATGTATATAGTACTTCTTATGGTGACATAATACTGTAATTCTTTTGGTGCCTTTATTTGGCTCTTTTATTTGTGGGTGTATTTATTTGGGATATTATGAGACGGCGAGGCAGTGGTGTAGCGAGGGGTGTGCACTGTATGCAGACCACACGGGGCAGTCGCTATCGGGGTGGGTAAACATTTTGAAGGCATGTTATGTTCAAGAAAGTGAACAATCAATTTGGCTATTGTATAGAGTGGCCAAAACTCACATGCGGCCATGCTAGACCCCTACAGAGGGGACTGTTTTGGGTACTTTTACTATACCGTATTTAGGTTTTGGGATGAATACTCGTTCCATCTTCGAAAATTTCGATGGTCCTGTTTTTGCATTTTTCACTAATTATTTAATTTAATTTGATTTTTATGCTCACATGACCCGCGCACATACATACATACATCATACATACATAGATACATACATCATACATACATACATACATACATCATACATACATACATACATACATCATACATACATACATACATACATACATACATACATACATACATACATACAGTCATATATTCATACAGACACACATACATACATAAAACATACATATACATTAGGGTGGAGTGAAAATAAAAATTGTAGAAATTGAAAATGCCTGAGGGCTAAAATGTTGCTATATTTGATTACTAGAAAAATGCTAAATTTTCACTGAGATCAACTAACGGTATTTACTCCCTCAAGCTCCCTAAACTTCGAAAATGGGGGATTTCTGTAAATTTTTACAATAACAGAGTTTGGGGAGTTCGAGGAAGTAAATGCTCTTGACTAAGCAAAAAATTAGCGTTTTTCTAGTAATAATATATAGCAAGATTATAGGCCTCAGGCATTTTTAATTTCTACAATTTTTTATTTTTACTCCACCCTAGATTACACTATCTATATACCCGCACACACAAATGCCTGAGGCCTAAAATCTTGCTATATATTATTACTAGAAAATGCTAAATTTTTGCTTTGATCAGTCAAGGGCATTTACTCTCTCAAACCCACCAAAATCGGCTATTGTAAAAAATTTACAAAAATACCCCATTTTCGGAGTTTTGGGGGCTTGAGAGAGTAAATGCCCTTGATTAATCTCACCGAAAATTTAGCATTTTTCTAGTAATTAAATATAGAAACAGTTTAGCTGTCAGGAATTTTCAATTTTCACAATTTTATATTTTCACTCCACCCTAATATGCATATTTTCTCTGTATTTTGTTATTAATTTAACTAATTAGAGACGAAGCTATTCTATTTTTCTCTTTAGCGCAAGACCTACCAACTATTGTTGATGACTGCACCCGTCAACTTCCGATTAGCTAGTTCGGTAAATAGGTCTCTAAAATGTTTCTGCATATGAAAGTACTGGATCAGCTTCTATTGCCTGGTTCCTATGTATTGGACTGATCTAAGTTGATTGTAGTTTGTGATCCGTGTAGTCCAGCTACCAGAGACTGTGGACAACTTATGCTATTTTTTCTGTTAATCTAACGAAAATTCTTTCTAAATACCTGTGTCAATGACCCGCTGCTATTATGCCATTGGCGTATTCGGGAAATCTAGGTGAAATATGTTAGAGAGTTAGAAGTACCCGAGTAGGTTTACAAGACTTTTGCTCTTCTCAATCGGCTGCTTTAACGCATTTGCTGTGAGTATCCAAGATATCATTCCAGTCACCTACTTATGCTAATGAGTAAGATATTTAAACAAATTTGTCCTACTTGCTACTTTTGGAGCGCAACGGCCACTACTCTGATGGTTCTACTGTCGTCTTTCCTGCTGCTTGTGGCCAGGTCCACTGATCTATAGTCCTGGTCTAAGAAAGCAGTGTTTATATTTAGAAGCGAGCGTTTCCGAAACAGCACCGCTCAGCCATTCCATCTAGGTCGACAGAGAAGCGTAAGCTTCATTGTCTTCCAGGAAGAAGTTGAGCGGTTTCGCCCCAGAAATCTTGGTATCGCTAATGGCTACTACATCGAGACACAGTGACCTGAGGCCTTTGACAGGTCTTCCTGCTTCTCTGCCGACAACAAGCCAATGATATTTATACTCCTTACATTCATTAAGTAGAAGAATACAAAAAGAAAAATGGAGAATTTCATTTACCCTGATCTTGTTTTTAGGGACCTTTGTAAAGGCCATCCAAAATCTGTCTAATATATGTTTAACATTCTCTATGTCACTTGGAACAAACTCTTCGAGAGAGAGCGTTACAGTTCTGGTATGGTTCTCACTAAAAGTTTTCTTTGTTAGATTTTTTTAATATAGTTATCTGTGCGATGCCCTCGCCTGAGGTAAAAATGCTGTCTTTAGTGGAATGTATGTACTCCAGTGACTTCACGTTATGCTTTCGGAGAAGTGTAATTAAGAGGTTCGGTAGTGAGTTGTTATTGTCGCTGCTATGTTTGTGAAGTTTTCAGCTCTTGTTTCTGCGTTTTTTTTCTCGGTGTTTCTACACTTGTTGCCACTGATTTTGCTGTCTCTTGCTCTGCTTGATGTTGTCTTCCTTGTTCCTGATGTTGTCTTTCTTGTTCCTGGTGTTGTCTTTCCTGTTCTCGGTGTTGTTGTTGACGGGTCACTAGTTTTCCTTGTAGAATCTTTTTCTGATGGTGTTGTTTGCGATTCCATAGTAGTTGTTGCTGTTGTCGTTGTTGTTGTTATCGGCTAGTTTAACTGTTTGGCTGTATCTTTTGGGGTGTTGTTTGACTTGGTGCTGTCGACCCTTTTGGTTTTCGGGGCCAAATCAGCAGTTTTATCTGTCCGATCCCTTCCTTGTGGATGAACTATCTACAACGTTCCAGTCAAACGTTTTCATTTTGCTCGTCTCCTCTACTTCTAAGGATTGGATGGTGTAGAGAGTGACAGTCTTTGTTTTATCGGTAGGTTTTATTTGAACATGTTGGTCTTGATGTTGTTATCGCTGTTGTTCTTGTTTTGGTTGATGTTGTTGGTATTGGTGATCATTGTGGTGGTACCAGTGGGAAGACTTGCATTTGAATCGTTTGCATATGTGTGCAGGAAAGCCTTTGATGCTTCATTTTCTTGCTGTCACTGCTGCAGTTGATTTAGTCATAGACTTTAGGGTGTTGATAGAAGCGATGATCTTAGGTACTCGACTATTTTCCCCTATAGGGCAGAAAACGTTGAAACGGTCACAGATGCAACACTTTGGCTTTCTCCCTTCCACTACATTAGGCGTTTGCTCACACTCTACGAATTGGAAGTGGTCCGGGATGTGAGCTAAGTCATTAGGTACCACAATCACCTAGAACTTCAGTCATACACATTTTATTCTGCTAAGGAGTGGACTTCTGTGTTATAACCTCTCCGTGCTCCTCCATCATAGCAATCCAGAGTGGATTGCTCACTGTTGGGTAGCTCGTTGGTGACCTGTATTTCCATCACCCCTCTTTCTAAGGATAGTGGTATCATGACAAACTAGTGGAACAAGTAATTGGTAGTAGTCAGACTTCTAGATTCGGCTTCACTGTTCTAAACAGCAACAACTGTTCCCTATTGCTTGTCTCTTGTTTATATTCCACAGTAGAGCAAACTTCCTGCAAGCACTTTTCAATTTTTGCTGGACTGAGACATTGTACTTTTTTGTTTGTGTTTATGCATTTGTAAACATTTTTTTCTTTCTGTGTGTTGTGTAAGTGCTTTCTACCTCTGCGAGTTGATGTTTCATGAATGCCAGGCGTATGATTTTGCATTTATATTTTTTAACATATTCTTCATTACGATCGAGTGACTGTTTAACCTTATTCAGTACAAGTTATAGCCGTAAACAAACTTTTCGTTCTAGTCTCATTGTTGTTGCTATCGTCACCGTTATTGCAGTTGTTGTTGATTTTTACCTTAAAAATCAATACCGACATTGCTTCCTTTCGCTTGACGTAAGCATCGCTCCGTTTCTCTACCTTTCTCATTTAGACATTCTTCCATCTCCACCCATGCATTAAATTCTTGATACGGTGAATATAATTATTTCTTCACAAATGACTATGTTTTTTGCTTATCAAATGAAGACACAATTTTGCAGAATAACATTCAAGACGTGTCATTAATAATACAGAAAAGTTCTGATTAGGAGGTCAAAAAATATAGAGGGAAATTAAAGAAAATGAATTATAGAGAACAACTTACCTGTGGTCTAACGTGACAGCTGTTATGCCCATTGTTTTGTTTTATGCCAACCTGGAAAAAATAAAACATCATCACATAAGATTCGAAGATACAAAATGTATTCTCTATAGAAAGGACCGCTTTGGAAAAATGACATATATGTTATGTAGAATATATATTATATATATATATATATTTATATGCGTATATAAATGCATTTGCATGAGTATATATATTTATATATACTATACACACACACACACACACACACACACACACACACACACACACACACACACATACATACATATATATATATATATATATATATATATATATACATACATACACACACACATGCACATATATGTATATATGGACGCCGCTTGGCTGACTGGTTCGCGGAGTAGCTCCGAATCATCATACTCGGTAATGACACCCCGGTCTCGCGCCATTTCCGCTCTACCGGTCATTCACTACAACATCTCTTTGTGTTCGGACTGTCTTTGCAAAGGGACAATCCGGACTCCCGCCTTCACTGGGAACAGGAATTAAATCTCTCTTTGCTCCTTTACGCCAATGGGCTCAACTCACCTCATCTCTTCACCTGACTCCCCTCTTCCCTTCATCTAACACCTACTTCTCTCTTCACTCCTACCTACCACCTCTATTCATTGATATCCCAATCCACACCACTCCACACCACTCCACATACACTAGCACTAACCACTTCCCAACACCCACACTAAAAACCATTATCCACACACCCACTAACAATTTTAAATGACGTCACCACACATACCACTATATGAGCAGCCACACACTTACAGAGCACACACTTACACACACATTCCCACACGTCACAGTCACTAGCCCCTATTCACACACACACATACTTACACATTCCCATACACGCACGCGCACATTCATTTGGGATCACTAGCACTTTATTATCTCCCTTTCTTTCAAACTCTTCTTTCAAACTTTTTTCTAATCATTTGCAATACTTAACCGCTAAATCTACAAGTTTGCCTTCATTCTCTCTCTGTTTATTTTCTCTTATTCCTTTCTGTTGAAGAGCGTAGACTCGAAACGTAAAAGACTTTTTCATTTTCTCGAGCGTCAAACAATTACACCTGCTGGATGTTTATATGCCTCTCTTCGTCTTTTGTTTTTCTATAAATTGCAACACACACACACATGTATGTATGTGTGTATATATATATATATATATATATATATATATATATATATATATATATATATACATACATATATATATATATACGCATACACACATATATATACACACATACACATATATATACATACATATATATATATATGTGTGTGTGTGTGTGTGCGTGTGTATAATATAGGTGGGTAGGCTAAATCTCAGCTATTTCCAGTTGCATCTCATCTACTTATTGCATTAATACAAACCAATATGTGGTCACAGGTATTGCTGTATGTTAGTCAAAATACATATCAGAATTGAGAATTTTGAAAATATCATTTGCAGAGTTACTGTATAACAAAATAGGAAAGTGCAAATTTTTTTGCTATTACTTATTCTCCATTATCCGTGTTTCATTTGTTAATGGAATTTCAAAGTTTCACATGTTAGGTATATATGCAAGGAATTTCTTTTTCTGTCTGAAGAATTTCTTATAGGAAATTCCTTACATGTATATCTAACATATAAACTTTATAACTCCTTTTAGCAAATGAAACACGTGTAATGGAGAATAAATATTATGAAAAAACTTTCACTTACCTGTTTTATTATACACACACACACACACACACAAACACACACACACACACACACACACACACACACACATATATATATATATATATATATATATATATATACTAGCAACCCCCCGCCGTCCATTGGACGGTGTAATTTCGTGATAGGACTGGAGTCTAAAACAGTGTAATTCCGCTTCTGTCTATGCTTACAATTGAGGATTATTTGACGGAGTCGAGACGTTAACTCAAAAATGAGCTGGTATTGAAAAAGGAACATGTTCTTTTGCAGATATCGGGCATTAAAATGTGAAAATATGGAAAATAATCGTTCAGAATGCCGTTAATTGATTGGATGGCTGAAGAATCTATACAAAAAAGCATACACAACATTTCTATGGACATGAAGGCAATCTGTAAGAAACATGTTTATTTGCAATATGAAATTACTTCAGGCATCTGGGAAGCTGTGCATCGAAATGAAAAAATGCTTGACTTTAACAACGGGCATTTGCTGGAAGTTTAACATAGCCTATCGTGAGGAGTAAATAACTTGCCTCATTTACAAGTCGGTGCCGAACCTTTGACGTCCCTGCTGCTCGGAGACCCTCCAGATTCTAAACATTTTCTTCCGAATATAAGAGTTTATAATTCCGCTTTCCAAATTAAAGAACAAACAATGGGCATGAAGTGTCTAATCAAGTGAGTCACGCTAAAGTCGAAAACTACCGCTCATTTTTTGTTTTATATAAAAAAACTGTTATATAAGAAACAGTTGATTAATCGCCAATTAGTGCAATTTATTCGTTAAAGTTGATATCTTATTTCATTTTTACTTATTCAAAAGCTAAAAATATTTGGATATTTGGAGTTACATCACTCATTAATCAGCTGTTTATCTTCGTAGCTGTATTGTGTAGAAAAATGTATTTATGTACATAAATGCCTGTGTATGTATTTGGCTGTTGTTTACCTTGATGTGTGTATACGTTCAGATATAAAATTTAGTGAAACTTCATTGATGTCTTTGAGTGAGTCAAGAAACTTTTTGATGAAAAAAAATGGAGCTGAAAATATTTGAATATTTGGAGTTATATCATTCATTAATCAGCTGTTTATCTTCGTAGCTGTATTGTGTAGAAAAATGTATGTACGTACATAGATGCCTATGTATGTATTTGGTTGTTGTATACCTTGATGTGAGCATTTTTTTACAAATATTTACGGAATTTGACTTAAAAAAAACCTGTAGTAAAGAAGCCTTCAGTAGGAGTAATATTATATATGATTATGTGAGTGCGGTTTTTAGTCAAATCAGCACAGACACTCACATATAGATATGCATATTATGGTCGTGTGGTAAGAAGTTTGCTTCCCAACCACATGCTTCCGGGTTCAGTTCTACTGCATGACACCTCGGGCAAGTGTCGTCTACTATGGATCCGGGCCCATCTGGATATTCTGGAGATAGTAATCATTTAAATAGTTTCAGGATTTTAATGTCTTAGTTCTATGCAATCCTCATCTTGCACACATATGAACGCTGAAATACAGAATGCCCTGTAGACTTGGACCTTAATACGGAGTCTGAGATAGTTGTTAAGAAAATTTCTATTTCTAAGATATTAATAGATACACAGGCCTGTCAGAGGCTGTTTAAAATTTCCTCGTCTATTGTGAAAACGATACTGCCAAGGTATCTGAGTTATGAAGTGCAGCTAGTTGTGGCTGTTGCAATGTAAAGGTAGAGAGGGAAAAGGGCGGTACAGTGTACAACTGAGTACTAAACCACGTTGTTTGGACGTTAACTGTCCACGCACATTCTTTTATAAAGCTGTAACTACTGCTGAAATGTTTGCCTCAGTGCTTCCAGAGTGTATGCCACCAGAGCACTGTTATCAGCTAATTATAGCTCAATTTGTTCATATCTGTGCTGGGTGGTGATTCACAGCCTTCTCATGTTGAAAAAAAAGGTGCGAATTAAGTTTGATTCCCACAATTGAGGACTGGTCTGCATCATAGAATTTGTGTATTCCATGCTTGTTTGTATGCAGTTTCTTGACCTTTTGCAATACAGCGTCCATTTTTCTTCAGGGTACGAATTCTGGAACAAGCTTAATTCCAAAGAGCTTGTCACACACTTTTAATATGTGCAGTGAGGAATTGTTCAGAGTTGCTCTGTGAGCCAGATGCATGTTATTCAGGAACCTATCGAATGCGCTATAATTCTCATACAACCGATGGTTTCAACGACAGTAAAATGAAGTGTGTTATTTATGTCACTTTCGAGGCAACGAGTGCTCACGATGCTTTCTGTCTGATAGCTCAGGAATCAATGTTTTGAGCTACTTAGTGTCGTAAGGAATACACTTGTAATCTGGCATTTGTTGCTAGCATGCAATTTTCTATCTAATGATCTGCTCCCTCCATTGCACTGATAAGAAAAACATCTTACTGACGATCATGTTGTCAGCAATATACCAGTGTTTGGATCTGGATACACCAATGAAGCCTTATGTTTGTTTATCTTTGTTTATCTACTGGAAGATGATGTTCTTAATGGTGGAGTCGTGCTCTACAAGAAGTCTAATGCCATTGCTGTTAGTTTTCTCAATATGGCTCCTTATCATTCGATTTCATATTTTTATATTTCTCCCCACTCTTGTATTAAAATTACGCATTAGGATGATTTTTATCTTGTTCGAGTATGGTAGTCAGTGTCCAATCTAGTCTCTGATAGAAGTAGTCTTTGTATTGACTATCAGCTCGGCAGGGTTACTGCATAGGCACTCAACAGGTCGACAAAGTGGCTCTCTGCAAGGGGAATATGAAGTGATGGTCAGTAGTTCTAGCCGGTACCGCAATAAGTTTAGACAGCAGAGATTGTCACAGCACAACCCATGCCATGTTGGAGTGTGTCCAACCTCAGGATATCCATTCTAGAAGTTATAGCCCTCGCTAGTCTTGTCAAGAGAACCCTTTGCAAGTCTCTGTCTCAACAAGCTCAGAAATATCGGCACTGTTTGTAGCACCTTAGTTCACTGGGTATGAGAGGTATTTGGCTCTGGGGTTGGCTTGCTGCTGACATCGGATATTGTGCACGTGTCTGCTTATTCCACGAGACAAGCCTAAATTGTTTCTTTCCTTTCTTTTTTGCAACAGCTGTGTGGAATATTGGGATATATATTTATCTTTTATCTTTTACTTGTTTTAATAATTAGACCGCGGCCATGCTCGTGCACCACCTTGAAGAAGTTTTAGTCGACCTCAGTACTTATTTTGAAGTCTAATACTTATTCGGTTGGTCACTTTTGCCGAGCCGCTAGGTTATGGAGATGTAAACATACCGACACAGGGTGGCAAGCGCTGGTGGGGCCAAACACGGACACAAAGATACGCACACACACACACACACACGCACACACACACACACATACACACACACACACACACACACAC
>NC_069000.1:19391539-19392931 GCF_001194135.2 Octopus bimaculoides
CACACACACATACACACACACACACACACACACACGCACGCACACACACAAACACACACACACATACGCATACACATATATATACGGCGGACTTCTTTCAGATTCCGACAAGGATTTGGTCGGCCCGAAGCTATAGTAGAAGACACTTGCTCGAGGGAGGTGTCACGCACTGGAACTGAACCCGGAACAATGTGGTTGGGAAACAGTGTGTGCGTGCCCACGCGCACGTGAGCGTGTGTGTGAGTTGGTGAGTGTGTATTTCTGTGTGTGTGTGTGTGTGTGTGTGTGTGTGTTTGTAGATATATGTATATCTTATTATGTCTAGGGAGAGTCATTCTATTTTAGTGCCTTATTAATTTAACACACTCACCAGTCTGATTTCCACTCGTTTCGTTATTTTTTACTAAAATTTTCGTCGTGACTTGCAGCCTTTTCAGTAGTCGTTGAAATGTGTATAGATTTACTTCGTTTTTGTATTTGGTTTGCAAGATTCTTTATGTGAATTCGGGTGTCGAACCATATTTTATTGTGTCTGGGAAGAGTCATTCTCTTTTAATACCTTACTAACTGACACACTCACTGGTTTGATTTCCACACATTTATTTATTTTTTCTAAAATTTTCGTGACTATGTTCGTGCGTCTGTTATGTATGGCTGTGTATGTATACATATACATATAATATATATATATACATACATACACACACACACACACACACACACACACACACACACACACACACACACACACACACACACACACACACACACACACATATATATATATATATGCACATATATATTACATATACATACATAGACTGTGTATAACGTATATATACAAATATATGGATTTAACACAGATGACCATAAGTTTCCGTCTGTATGAACATTTCAAACAAAGTGATAATGGTTCGATTAATGAATTTTATTGCAAAGAAGTAGATGTGATATTTACCCAGCAGTAAGATGTGGAGAAAGTGAGAGAAAGAGAGAGAGAGAGAGAGTGTGTGTGTGTATGTGTGTGTATGAGAGAGTGAGAGTGTATGTGTGTATATGAGAAAGAGAGTGTATGTGTGTATATGAGAGAGAGAGAGAGAGAGAGAGAGAGAGAGAGAGAGAGAGAGTATGTGTGTATGAGAGAGAGAGAGAGACAGGAGGAGAGAGCTGCTCTAGAAACCAGCTGGTTCTCATTACCGTTGAGTAGATAAGAACAATATCAAATGAATTATCTTGTTTAAGGATATAATGTTTCCCCACACAGTTTCAGGAATTGAACCCACACCATTATGATCATGAGTCGAATATTTTAACCAATTGGTCACTTTTGCGTCACGCACCTGCGAAAATGTCACTGGTGCTCAATCATTTTAACTTTGTAGCATCCCAGAG
>NC_069000.1:19396375-19400889 GCF_001194135.2 Octopus bimaculoides
TATATATATATACACATACCTACATATATATATATATATGTCTGTATGTACGTATGTATGTATGTATGTATGTATGTATGTATGAGTGTGCATGTATATATGTATATGCGTGTGTGTATGTATATACACTCTAAAAATATACAAAATTCGTTTGCTGACGCATACTTGTATGCAACAATAATAGCAAATACATAACCATGTAATAATTGATATGATATCATGTCTATTTATCTGTTCAATTATTTTGTCATATCATTTTTAGAACTATTTTTCATTTTTTTCTATAGTCCAATCATGTATCATTTTCTGAAACAATATATTCTTTCATATTTTGCCTATTTGGCTATGGACATGCTCATCTGGATATATTTAAGACCTACAACAATTTCTCCACACACACACACACACACACACACACACACACACACACACACACACACACACACACACACACACACACACACACGTACATAAACACACACACGCACGTACACACACTGAACCACAAAAGACACATACAAACACACATACATACACATACATACATATACATACATAGATACATACATACTTCATACAAGCATACATACATACATACATACATACATACAAACATACAGCAAATATTCTGCTCAGTACCACAGATTTACTTGTCAGTTGTTTGACCTTAACAAGTTGAGCATGTCCCTTAGTGGCTGACGATATGTGCATCTCTGATCATGAGCAGAAGTAGTGGGGGAGCATCATAGCCATGTGTTGAGAGGAATTCTTTGGGGTTTGGATAAATTCACCTTTGGAAACATGGGTGTTTCGTTCAACATCCTTAAACAACCCTTATTCAAGGACCTTTTGAATGGGATGGGCTATTCAACCTGAAGAAAATTCTAACTGGGTCCCACCTGCGAGGTCATGCGCTGTTTATCTTCATATGAGATTACCATGTCGCGCACATATGGTTGTGATGTATGTGCCTAGTGTACCCTTATCAGACGGGTTGTCATGATAAGGGTATATTTTACCCCAGTGTTACTTTGATAGCATGCACTGCTCTCTCATACATACATAATGACCAAGGCAAAGAAAAAAAACTATGCACAGTAACTGGAGTTAGCTGCTCGACAGATATCAACATAATAGCGAATGTTAGTGTAAAAGAGAATATGTATACCGAACTGATGAGAAATGTGCAGCTATAGATTTCTACCACTACGTATTAGAGCACTTGGCTAAGTGTCTAAGAGGTACCAATTTTGAAAAACTGGAAGTTACAAAACCTTAAAGAACACACCTAATGTCAAAAATACTGTCAAATTATATAAAACATTCATAAAGTTCAGCATCTAATGAGATGTACTTATGTAATGACATCTATGCCCGCACCCATGTATACATGTGGACATATATATTACAAATAAAAGGGTAAAGGATTATCAACTTATTATGGAGTTTCAGCATTTTAGCTGCTATTTCTGAACTTCGGTATGTGGTGTAGCAACTGTTGCTGATCCCTTAATTATGTTTATAAATGTGGACATACATATGTATAAACAGACATGACATGTGTACATGCATATAGGTGCGCATACATACATACAAACATACATACAAACATACATACATACATGCATACATAAATACATACGTATGTGTGTGTGTGTGTATATATGTGTGTTCCTGTACGTATATGTGTGTGAATAAGATACATTTAGATTTTTTTTATTTAAAAAGTTTTAAAGATTTAACTCATTTCACAGATTTCTCTGGTTTTCAAAAGTTAAGACAGAAAGACTAAACAATGCAGCTATGCTGCATGTGTCTCGAAGCACGACTTTCTATCTCCACGTCTTTCTATCTACGCTTTTATATTGAACTTTCATAATAGTAATATCTATGGAAGACCGGTAAGATTATTATTTATATGGACTGAAAGAAGGATCGTAATTTAGCAAATAATTTAGTTATTGCAGTTTATTATTAATATCGATACAATGTACATTCCTTTAAATGTCTCTTGTTGTAATTGTAGTAAGGTTAGTGCTTAATCTTGCCTATATTGGTTGAAATAATGTCGATATTAAGCTTTACTTTTATATTACACTACAGAAGACGGTAGGGATTATAATTTTTTATGACTTAATAGAGTTGTCGCTGTTTAGTTACGGATTTAGGAGTTGTAATTTACTTACGGAATATATTTATCGATACGGTTGTACAATGGGTAAATGTGTTTGAAAATTGTTGTTTCTTTGGTTTGTTTGTTTGTTTGTTCCCTAATAATACTTATTTTAGTGCTGTTGACACCGCCGGATTGAATGGTACTGCCCAGGTGTTGAAACCATAATGATATCCGTGGGGCAGCTGATGATGGAGGTATGTTGGATTGTTGGTATGGCTGTGGAATAGTATTATAACACATCCTTTTGATATATGTGTATATATATATAAACAACACTACTGTTTCACGTTGACGAAATTCTAAACAAAAGTGTGTTGATTCTCGGCTAGAAATCGGCCCTTTGTCCACTAGTGAGAAATTCATAAAATAAGACCAATGAAAAACTGAATAAATACATATATGCACATATATGTGTGTATGGGGGTGTGTGTGCGTGCGTGTATGCGTGTGTTCGTGCGTGTGTGCGTGTAGGTATATCTGTATATGTATGTATGCATATCTACACACACACACATGTATGTATATATATATATATATATTAATAAATTATAGGGTGGCAAAGAAAATTTTAGAAATTTTATTTACCACCAGTGGCCTAGCGAGAGTAAAAACAGTCAATAGACTATGTATTATTCATTAGAAATGCAGAGACGCCTATAATAGGACATCTACTCGCTAGAAATAGCAGCAAAAATACTACATACCACAAAAGTTAGGGATAATTTCGAAAGGAAATGAAAAATAAAAACTTTTACCAATCTATATTCTGTACCATGGTTTCAAGTCAATTTTAGTAAGATAAAGATTATATCTTACAAGGTCAGACTTTCGTCAGCAGAATTGACCAGACAACATATGAAGCACGAATCAGTATATATATATATATATATATATATGTGTGTGTGTATAGTAGTCAATCAAATACCAGCAGGGTTCGATATTTCACAATTTATTTTTGTATCTTTACGGTTTTAAAACATTACATATTACAATATCACAAGTACTTTTTGTTTTATAGCAATCTTCAGGTAAATGTTTGTGTTGTAGTAGCATTCCAAACAGCTGTGCTTCACAGTGGACAAGTTACTATTTCATAGTCGTCAGTGATTCATATCTGTCTTCTTTCAAAACAATCACACTTCTCGTTAATGGCATGTTAATTTTGGAGACTCATTGATTCTCGCTAATATGTACCTTTGTCGTTTAGAGATGAGCACAGTTACAATCTAGCCATTGTTCTACTTTCATTGGCGGTGGAAACAATTTCAATACGTAAAAAATTTATCTTGTTTGTATGATGCTTTATATGCCCATTATCGGTTTTGTTGTTCACATACATGTCACTAGTAACTCAGTTATTTCTCCTAGTACATTTTCGTTTCATAAACACACGCCCGCGCGCACCCACACTCACACACAAACACACATATACACACATACATGCACATACACGCACGCGCACACACTGACACTAACACATAGTCACGCATACACTACAGTTTTGAAGCTGTCAGTTTATCTTGCAGTTTAGCATCCACTATGTATACATGTGCATGCATCTGTGCGTATATAACTGTGACTCTGCATTTCTCTGGTCATGTAGTTATATGTTTATCTTTATAAATAATAACTTATTTATTCTTAAACACGTGTGTGATTTTGTCCCTGTGTGTGTATATATCTATCGACCTACACTTACGAGATGCATTCCAGAAGTTTAAGATTTTTTGCGGGAAGACAGTTATAACTCTCTTACATTATTGCAATTTTAGTATATCATTACTGTACATCTAATAAACTGATCTGCCAACTTTTGTTATATAAGCTTGAAGGAGACGGCTGTAATAGCACTTTGAACACTGATTCTCTACTAAACACTGATTCTCACAACTGACTAGTTTACAGAATGCAGTCGCGACGTGAAAACAATTTGGAAGCTCGCTATGCAATAACGTTTTGCGTTAAATTGGGCAAAAACGGCCACAGTTACTTATGAAATGCTCCATACTAGTTATGGATTAGCTTTTTCGTTGGCACAAGTGGTTCAAGGACAGTTGAGAAAGGGTGAGAGACGATGAGAGGGGTTGGAAGGGAAAAACATCAGAACATGAGTCGGCTGAAAAAATTAGCACTTTCGCGTGTGAAGACTGTTGAGCATCTATAAAGACAATAAACAAACAATTTGGAGATGGTTTGCATTGAAATCACGGGATCCTATTTTGAAGAAGATAAGAATTTTGTACGTCTTTGAAATAAATAAATTTGAAAACTTCTGGAAGGCACCTTGTATGTATGTGTATATATATATATATATATATATATATATATATATATATAT
>NC_069000.1:19403694-19405072 GCF_001194135.2 Octopus bimaculoides
TATATATATATATATATATATATATATATATATATATACACATCTGATGTTATACTCACCATGTTTCATAGATAATATATCACTGATCAGAGATCTAAGTGAAACCCTTTGAAACTTGAGTAATACACACACACACACATACATATAAGAATACCAAAAATGGGACAAGAACGCAACAAGCAACAACAAGACACCCAGACAGTTAGATGATACAAAAAGAGACAAGAAAAAACAAGGACGGGTCATTCGGAGTTTTCTTTCGTCAGTAGAGTTCCAGATTATCTTTGCAGTTTCGGCTGGTTTCAATGGATGATATATCCGAAAAAGAAAGATCTCAATCTAAAAGTTATCTATCTATCTATCTATCTATCTATCTATCTATCTATCTATCTATCTATCTATCTATCTATCTACATATATATATAAAAAAATAACGTCGACCACTACCGTGGACAATTAATGCGCTAGAAATAGATCACATCTTGTGTCTATTAAGACCTAAATTGTTCTCAACATGAAATATAGCAGCATATATATATATGTGTGTGTGTGTGTACACATATATAAATGTTCTCATCCTCAGCCATCTGGATTATTGCCCTCAACTGTGGTCACACCAGTTTCAAATTAATAGCGGAACTTGAGGTAGTTCTGCGGCGCTACATCAGGAGGACTGCACCAATGGAAAAACTGGGTGCTGAGCTCCTGGGAGAGGCTGTAATCCATCGAGAGAAGAACGAAGAAATATCCGGTGATATTCACATGGAATATCTTACAGTAGTTGGCACCAAACTTTGGCATCCCCAACATGAATGTCACAGCACTGTTCCAAAGACCTCACCCATCCCAGTTAGAGGGAGGATCAGGTATTGCAATAACTTGGGATTATTTTATATCTTGCCAAAACATCTGAGAGATATGCATGTGGATGGCGTAGATGTTTCCAAAAAACAACATAACTTCCTGTTGTCCAAGGTCCACAATGAGCTTCCATCATTGGAAATAACTCAACAGAAAGCAGCAATATCGAACAATCTCCTTCAAAGCAAACGAATCGCCAATAAAGAAAAATGGCCAAAGGGAAGGGTGATAAATACTGGCGGTACCCCAAAATGGCGACATAAAAGTAATAATAATAATAATAATAATAATAATAATAATACTAATAATAATGATATAAGAATACCAGACAAGCCACCCATACCTGGATACAACTCACTCAACATAAACAAAACTTGACTATAAAAAGGATTTAGATAATCCTATCAGGTGGTGCTATTAAGTTAGACATGGCCTGGACCAATCTTTGGTCGAAATATATCTAAGTTTTATCTACGTTTTATATACGCATATATATATATATATATATATATATATA
>NC_069000.1:19406368-19406852 GCF_001194135.2 Octopus bimaculoides
ATATATATACACGCACACACACACATTCACACACACATGCACGCACACACACATACATACATATTTATAGAAGTATGCATAGAATTGCACCCGCTTACTATGCAGAAAGCAAGGAAGTATGTAAGCAACTTGTGTATGTCTAAAAGAGAAACAATGTAAGTATGAAAGATTCAGGATGTGTCAAAGAGAATGAGACATAGAATTGAGGAAACTATTCTTTTCCTTTCTATGCCTCTGTATAACCCCGAAGAAATATACTGATTTGTGTGTGTAACTGTCCCTGTGTGCGCGCGAGCATGCCCAATCGCATATGTTTTTGTATTTGTGTATGCCTGCATGTGTTGTCCGTACGTATGTACACTAAAGTATGCACAAAAACCACTTAGAATTTTGAATGTTTTGTATATGTGTAACTTTATGTGCATATGTATATGCATACACACACACACACACACACACACACACACACACACATATATATATA
>NC_069000.1:19406862-19407219 GCF_001194135.2 Octopus bimaculoides
ACACACACACATATATATATATATATATATACATGTGTGTATATGTCTGTATATTTATATATATATATATCAAATAAAATGTATTAACATATATATACTCAAACATATGCATATACATATAGATATTTATGTATTTACAAATACATATATATCTTTGTATCCCTATTTATACCTATTTCCTTTTTTTGTATCTATCTATATATTTATATATAGACATACATATATACATACATATGTATACATATATATATAAATATAAATATGTATACATATATATATAAATATAAAAATGTATACATATATATATAAATATAAATATATCTGAGAGATTTAGAAATTCATTATTTCTAATATATA
>NC_069000.1:19407566-19409590 GCF_001194135.2 Octopus bimaculoides
TATATATGGATTTATATGTACGTATGTATGTATGTATGTATGTGTATATATATATATATATATATTTTGGGACTGCCATGTTGGCTTGGCGATAACTATTAATTTCCAGTACCGCTGCCGTAGTCTCCTTTAGAGAGACTTAGAAATATTAATAACTCTATATATATATATATATAAATATAATCATAAATATATAGGGATCGACAGTAACCTGCTTCTCCAACATACTGAGAATTCAGAAATAGCAGTCAAAGAACTACTGATTTCAAAACTACAAATTATTACTCAAGATTGATAGCGATATTCCCTGCCCTGCATATCTATATATATATAAATATGTATAAATAAACATATATATATATAGAGAGAGAGAGAGAAAGAGAGAGAGAGAGAGAGAGAGAGAGAGATAGAGAGAGAGAGAGATGGATAGAGAAATAAAGAGTAATTAAGCACCGGTCATTTTTTTACCTATACAGAATGAGGCAAATTGCGCCTTGTTTAACTAACACCATAAAACAGCCGTTACACAACCATTTCCCGTTAGTTCAAAAATTAATATCTAAGTATTATGGGATATATAGACGGAAAATGTCTGTTTGAATAGATGACGTAATACTAGCAGCCATATTCCTTCGCTCCTTTCGGCTGTCTGGCTCGGCGTATGTATCTTCGTTCCCTCTCACGTCTCTTTACTGCTGTGGCTTGTGTGACCGTTCACGGAACTACCTTTTGCCATTTATAAAATGTGTAGTTCGCAAAACTAACACATTCCTCCTCCCTCTTTGTATAGGTTTCGCCAAATCTCTCTCGTTGTCCCATCTTTCTGTCTGTTTGCCTGCTGTCCGCCTATTTGTCTGATTATCTTTTTGATTCTTTCTTTCTTTCTTTTTTTCTTTCTTTCATTCTTTCTTTCTTTTATCTGTGTCTACCATTCATTCACAGCCTCTCTGTTCACATATTTTGTATACTTATGATGTTCGCTTATGAATTTAAATTAATAATGAATAAAAATTACATTTATAGACTATAAACACACACACACACACACACACACACACACACACACACACACACACACACACACACACACACACACACACACACACACACACACACACACACACAAGGAAACTTATTTCAAATAATATATTTGGGTTGCTTTGTAGTGGGGTACATCTTAACAGACATACTTTCTTCCAAAAACATGGGCGTTACATTTATATGAAAAAAAAAACCCCCATTATTTGTTATTTCCTACAAAGAACCGTCTAAATTGATATCATTTTTCAAAAAAGAATTATTTTCCAAGGCTCCTTCTCTCGGACCATAAATATTATACGTAATAGATGGTGCAAAGGAAAAATTCGCCAGATGTAACTAGCAATGCAGAAATAGTTATTACTGTCTCAGATTTAAGTAAATTAATAAGTTATTTTTTAAATAGCAAAAAAATTATATAAGAGTAAAAATGAAAAGGCGAAAACAACTGCTTTCAATATTGACTAGAGACAACAATGTTTCAAGACCTTGGGTCCTCATTTTAATGAAGAGAAATAGAGAAAGAAGGAGAGAGTAGGGGGTGAGAAAAAGAGAGGGAGGAAGAGTGAAGGGGAGGGACAAAATGAGAAGTAAAAGAGTTAGAGAAAAAGAAAGAGGAGAGCGAGAGAAAACACGGATTCATTCAAATCACAAATAGGGTGCCATGAATACCACAACATATTTTACAGATTTTTGTCTCACATTTATATATTGTCCTACATCTATCTATATATACAATTATCTATACTTGCAAATATGACGTGTGTCAGTTTGCATATTTATGTATACACACACACACAAACGCACACACACACATGCGCACACACACACATGCGCACACACACACACAAACGCACACACACACAAACGCACACACACACACACAAACGCACATTAATATTAAGCAGAAGTATTTATACTTATATGTGAATATACTCATACTTTGAGTTCTATTTTTCCTGTTTGAATTAACATACCTATATATA
>NC_069000.1:19412052-19412932 GCF_001194135.2 Octopus bimaculoides
ACCCTAGGCATAACACCTACATGAACTTCTAACTTGTTGTCTCTTGAGGTCTCCGGGTGAGACTTGGATCCAACTTGTACAAATGCAAAACAAAAGTCAAACATAAAATAATAATAATAATAATAATAATAATAATAATAATAATAATAATAATAATAATAATAATACTAATAATAACAATCCTTTATATTATAGGCACAAGGCCTGAAATTTTGGCGGAGGGGATTAGTCGATTATTTCGACCACAGTGTTTCACTGGTACTTAATTTATCGACCCCGAAAGGATGAAAGGCAAAGTCGGCTTCTGTGGAATTTGAACTCTGAATGTAGCGACTGGCGAAACACCGCTGACGGTGGGTATTTTCGTCAATATCACCGACTCAGTATATGACTGGTACTTGTTATCAAAACCGGAAGGACGATTTGCCCGCTGAGCGTGTGATGAGACAAAACAAATAACCAGTTTTTTTCATTATTAGAGATGTGACGGTTGTAGGGCACATTTGAAAAGGAAATTCGGTTGAGATTAATAATTTAGTAAACATAAATGCCTTGTTTATCAGTATTTGTTTCATGGAGATAATATAGTTTACTGTCATTTATGAAAAGCGCAATGATAACAAAATTACATTGATAACATATACATTTACATGATAACATATGTAATTTCTTTTTTTACTTTCTTAAAGCTAGCGTGAATCTCAAGCATTAGACGTGATAAAAGATTGTATAATGTGCAAATATTATCGCAAAATATAACTCGACTAGTAGAAAAATTAAATGTAAATTACACATACAAACATACACTGGCATATGTATACATACACACACTTATATACACACACACACACACACACACACACACACACACACACACACA
>NC_069000.1:19415610-19416827 GCF_001194135.2 Octopus bimaculoides
ATATATATATATATATATATATACGTGAATGTGTGTGTATATTTGTGTGTGTGTGTGTGTTTGCTTTTGACCCATCTATCACTTGACAACCGATGTCGGTGTGTTTACGTCACCATAATCTAGCGGATCAGCAAAGGATACCGATAGAATAGGTACTAGGCTTACAAAGAATAAGTCCTGGGGTCGATTTGTTCGACTAAAGGCGGTGCTCCAGCAAATGACTGAAACAAGTAAATGAATAAAAGAATACATATATATATATATATATATGTACATACATATATAGACATGCATATATATATATATATATATATATATATATATATAAATATATATATATATATATATTTATATATAACGTATAAATACATATAATATCTATCTATCTATCTATCTATCTATCTATCTATCTATCTATCTATCTATCTATCTATCTCTCTATCTATCTATCTATCTAGGCATACATCCAATATTTAGAAGCTATTATTCATAATACCAATTCAAGAAAAGAATTATTCCACATACTCTATTAATAAATATTTATGACATTGACAAGATATATGTATAATTACATAAATGTATATGTATATGTATGTATATATGTATGTATGTATGTATGTATGTATGTATGTATGTATGTATGTATGTATGTATGTATGTATGTACGTATGTATGTATAGACGCAGGCATGGCTGTATGGTAAGACCTGTGTGGCACCTTGAGCAACTGCCTTCTACTAAAGCCTCAATCCAACCTAAGCCTTACGAGTGGATTTGGGAGACGGAAACTGAAAGGAACCCATCATATAAATAAATAAATATATACATGTACACACACACACACATATTTATATATATACACATGTATATATTTATGTGTGTGTCTTTGTGTCTGTGTTTGTCCCCCACCGTCGCTTGACAACCGATGCTGGTGTGTTTACGTTCCCGTAATCTAAGGGTTCGCGTATAGAGAATGATAAAGGCTTAGAAAGAATAAATGCCGAGTTTATTTCTTTGTCTAAAAACCCTTTAAGGCGGTGCTCCAGCATGGCAGCAGTCAAATGGCAGAAGTAAGTAAAAGAATAAAAGAATATATATGTATGCAACCCATATCTATCTATCTATCTATCTATCTATCTATCTATCTATCTATCTATCTATCTATCTATCTATCTACACACACACACACACACACACACACACACACACACATATATA
>NC_069000.1:19417214-19417838 GCF_001194135.2 Octopus bimaculoides
TATATATATATATATATATATATATATATATATATATATATATATGCACATATATGAAATAGACTATAAGCGCACATAATTAGTCACACTCAGGACTGACTGTTTGAAATATGTTTATTCGCATTTCCTGGTAATAAATTGTATATCAGAAGTCTTTTCAAGAGAGAAATGCCACCACCCAGGAATCACAAATACACTTAAACAGGTGCGTTCGCGCTCAAACACGCACTCACAATTACACACACATGCACACACATATACACACACATACAATTGTTCGTACGCGTATGCACATGTTTAATTCGAATAAGGAAGATATATAATGCAAAGGAATGTTTAATAGGTTTGACGAGGTGGACATGACCTACATCCACAAAACTAAGTGAAGGCGAGTCAAACTTATTAAAGCATGTAACTCTGTATGTATGTATGTATGTATGTATGTATGTATGTATGTATGTATGTATGTATGTCTCTCTCCGGCACATGGGATGCACCATTTTGAGCGTGGCCGTTGCCAGTACCGCCTGACTGGCCTTCATAGGATTTTCGTGCGAGATCGTTGCCAGTGCCCCTGGACTGGCTCTTGTGTGGGTGGCACATAAAAGACACCATTTTGAGCGT
>NC_069000.1:19418196-19419040 GCF_001194135.2 Octopus bimaculoides
ATTTTGGCAAATTAAATTTAAATGTTGAAGTGAATCTAACGTTTTGTGTGTTTTAAATGGCTTATAAACACCTTCCACGCTGCAATTGTTTTCGTTCCAGCACACGATCTCAGATCAGGTCACTTGGTATGCAAGTACATCTCCATAATATACTTACTTATTTGTTTCAGTCATTTGACTGCGGCCTAGTACTTATTCTATCGGGGCTCTTTTGCCGAACCGCTAAGTGACGGGGACATAATCACACCAGCATCGGTTGTCAAGCAATGCTAGGGGGACAAACACAGACACACACACACATATATATATATATACATATATACGACGGGCTTCTTTCAGTTTCCGTCTACCAAATCCACTCACAAGGCTTTAATCGGCCCGAGGCTATAGTAGAAGACACTTGCCCAAGGTGCCACGCAGTGGGATGAACCCGGAATCATGTGGTTGGTAAGCAAGCTACTTACCACACGGCCACTCCTTACATATATATTATACCCTTTACTTGTTTCAGTAATCAGACTGCAGCCATGCTGATAGCAGCTTGAAGAATGTGAGTCGAACAATTTGACCCTAGTAGTTATTTTTAAAAAGTCTGGCACTTATTCTATTGGTTTTAGCACAAGGCCAGTAATTTTGAAGAGGGCTACGTCGATTGCATCAATCCCAGTGTTCAACTGGTACTTATTTAATTGTCCCCGCAAAGTCGACCTCGGCGGAATTTGAACTGAGAACGTAAAGACGGTTACAGGGACATAAACACGCCAACATCGGTTTTTAAACGGTGATGGAACACACACACACACACACACTGAGATATCTTGCTATGCTCATATATATATATATA
>NC_069000.1:19420505-19422951 GCF_001194135.2 Octopus bimaculoides
ATATATATATATATACAAATAGTTGAATGCAAATATGTACATGTGCATGCAGGAATACCTACTTACCTACAAATATACATAAATGCATACATATATACATATATACGCATATATATATATTTATATATGTATATACACACACTTACGCAGGCACACATACACACATATACACACGCACACACATACACACAAACACTCATACACATACACACACACTCATACACACGCATACTTGGCTGTGGAAAAGTGATTAAAAAAAGATACATTAACCAACAGATTTTTTTTATAATGGCTAGGAAGCCATATCTGAAGCCTGGAAGGTCGTAAGGTCGCTGTATACCACACACCATCAAGTGGTGTATCGTTGAGATCCTATGCCTTACATTAACTGGTAAAAACCCCCCAAAAAACTGCAGGTTCTGTATAGCTGAAAGAACACAGCCTTCTTAGATCGAGAAGTTGAAATCTTCTAAACTCGAAATTAGAAATATTTTACGAGTTAAATTCACTTTAGTCTTTTTCCCACTCGACTACCCCAACTGAGTGTGGAGGCGCAATGGCCCAGTGGTTAGGGCAGCGGACTCGCGGTCATAGGATCGCGGTTTCGATTCCCAGACCGGGCGTTGTGAGTGTTTATTGAGCGAAGACACGTAAAGCTCCACGAGGCTCCGGCAGGGGATAGTGGCGAACCCTGCTGTACTCTTTCACCACAACTTTCTCTCACTCTTACTTCCTGTTTCTGTTGTGCCTGTAATTCAAAGGGTCAGCCTTGTCACATTCTGTGTCACGCTGAATATCCCCGAGAATTACGTTAAGGGTACACGTGTCTGTGGAGTGCTCAGCCACTTGCACGTTAATTTCACGAGCAGGCTGTTCCGTTGATCGGATCAACTGGAACCCTCGACGTCGTAAGCGACGGATTGCCAACAACCCCAACTGAGCATAGTTTATTCTATACGTAAACACTCAATATTAACAATATTCTTCAGTTAACGGTGTAAAAGGACACAAGCTTTACTCTTTTTGCCTTGAAACGTTTCGTAACGTTTTTTTCTTCTTTTTTTTTCTCGTAATCTTTCTCACTTCTCGCATTTCTTCAAATAATGGGCACGTCATTTGAGCTTGAACGTATGCTATAAATCCCGTTCGATTACTGCACTATCTGAGCAGCACTCCTGTATCCATTAAGTTATATTTATCTCTTCCTGGATTGAGTACTTTTTTCTGATTCTATGAACAAGCAAACAATTTACTGTACACACCACGCACACAGGCACACTCGCGCACACTCGCAAACACAGAAATATGAAACAGTAATTAAGACGTTGTTAATAAGAATTTCGGGTTACTCCTCTTCCACATGATCAAAGACTTTGATATAAATTTTCGTCCCATATAATCGATATGTGTGTACATATATATATATAAATATGTAAACACACACACACACACACACACACACACACACACACACACACACACACACACACACACACACACACACACACACACACACACACACACACACACACACATTGCCAGTACGATATATATTTAATCAACATTTAAAATTTAACGTTTAAATTACTTAACAGTTGGCAAGGTGTCAAGGTATCTAGGTATAAAACATTTAAATAAAGGCTATGCATGCATACGTGGCTAATATTTCAGTCGGAATCAATTATTTCTGAGATAATAGAGAAGCTAGTGCTGCGAATATAGCTGGACTATGAGCAATAAAAAAGCATGTGGACAGTGTTGGAAAATTCTTTTAAAATATAAAATACGAAAAATGTTATATCTATTCACTGATCGCTGCTTTTCTCTGAAGAAAACAGAATCTGTCTTGGTTAACATAATAGCAACAATAACTCAGCGTCTCATGTTGAAAAGTTCAGTGAAGCTAAAAGTTATCGTGCCCAATAACAGCACACGAAACTAATTTTCCCGCCAATAACTAAAAAATTATAAATGCATTTCAAATAATTAATGACATTCTCGTATATATAGTTGTGGGTATAAGATAGATAAGGATTATACTTTTCTTCCAGGCGCCCAAAAACGAAAACATTTTAAACCTATTTCACTGGCAAATGCTACCAAATACGTAAAGCTCTCATGCTCACTGATTTGATGGCTGTGCATATCTAAATAGGTATAATGTGCGTGTATGAAAATATTTAAATGATTGTATTAATAATACATTGGAACTTAGATTAGTGGTAATACATGTTAACACCAGAAAGATTTAGCTTAACTATAGTTATGCTTCACAGGATAAAATTATATAATTCCTTCCGACAGAATATGAAGATAACTCTTAAATGTGAGATGTCAATAATTTCAATCGGCGCACACACAAGCGTACACATATGTGACATTTATATATACATACACACACACATATATATATATATATATATATATATATATATATATATATATA
>NC_069000.1:19423005-19423577 GCF_001194135.2 Octopus bimaculoides
AAAGTGTACGTACGCTGCCATATATATATATATATATATATAAAACGCAAAACATCCGGACAGTTAGGTGATACAAAAATGGGACAACAAAACATCCAAATAGACGATACAAAGAAAACAAGGACGAGTCATTCGAAGTATTCTTTCCTTAGTCGAGTACCAGATTATCTTCACAATTTCGGCTGATTATACTCGAGATTGCTCCAATCTGGCCAGCACCAAGGAAAAACTAAGCTAAGAGCACTAGATTCCTTGGAAGAAAGCAGCAAATGTATACAAAAAGAAGGACGAAAAAAACAAAACGGAATATGTTACACAAATACAATAAAAATAATAACAGGACGTAACAACAGGTGTCTTTCGACTATGAACGAATTAAATTAAGCTGCCGTGTGTGGAAATAAAGCCTTACGGCAAGGACATAAGGGATGACAAGCATAGGGAGGAATATCGATGTGGCACGGACACCGGCTGGTCAAGAAAGATCAGGCTTTGCCGAACGCCGACGGTGCCATCTCATCTCCCATGGCCCCAGCTCTGAGCGAAACCTATATATATATATATATATATAT
>NC_069000.1:19424010-19431332 GCF_001194135.2 Octopus bimaculoides
TATATATATATATACATATAGATAGATAGATAGATTTATATATTGAAACCTTTTGGTTTATGCCAAGTGGTTAATTAAGGCGAAAAGCCATTACGAATAGGGCGTGCTGCTTTGGTTCTTCTCTGATGAGAAAATCTTCGACCAAGGTCAACTGTGTAACGGGAGAAATGACAGATCGCTCTGTAGAGATGCTTCGAGGTCCACATAGTGAAGCACACTAAATTCCCAGCAACTGTAATGGCTTTATGAGTAATGAGTAATCAAGTTCTTGTCATGCCATTTCATATGTTTCCACAGGGTGTCGGCGTTAATGCTATTGGATACTTTGAAGTGCTAGAGACAGTTGCTAAGCCTTGGATAAATGAAGTTTCAAGAGCAGTTAACACGTTTTTAAAAAGCCCAGCTAAAGAATACTTGTCAGACAATCCTTACAGTCATGTAACACCGAACTTGAAGCCTCCACATTCGACAGATTTAAGTCATATGACACGTGCGTTTGCTGAAAGGGAGATTATGGATACCCACACAATACCATAGCTTCATTGAAGGCTGCCATTGTGTCTGTGATGTCCGAAATGCACAAGGATCACTTAGAGCAGGCATATCAAAGATTCTGGTCCAGCATTGAAGCAGTCATGGAAGCTGAAGGTGTGATCATAGAATGATTCCATAAGGAAACTTATCGAAAACATGTGCACAATCTTTTTTTTTTTTTTATTAAAATACGTTTGGTTTTTGCTAGATTTAAGTTGCTATATTAAATTACTATGCATTTCCTCAAATAACTCTTGCACTCTGTCGTACTAAATATAATGTAACCATGGATGCACTTGATCCGGTTATTTTAGAATTGAACAACAAGAACGATCAATACACTAATGAAATACATAATAAATAAGACTATATAACACGTGTACTTGTCGAGAATTATTTTTTTGAAATCGCATAATTAATTTTATATCAATATTTTTATGACGATGATTTTTAGTTCCTACCTTTCAATTCCTGTATTGTCGCTTTTTCTTATTTAAACACATTTCCTTTTATAATTCTTTTTTTTTTATTGGAATATTTCAGATATACTTCATGTAAATGATGATGACGGTAAAATCACAAAAAATGGCAGAATGTCAGCTAAGATAAAGATGAGAAAGAGGAAAAAAAGGATACCGCAAAAAGAAAAAAAAAAGATTAAGAGGAGATGGAGTAGAAAGCAGGAGACAACACAGAACAGATAAGATTTGCGAAGACTTCATACCAAAGTATCTAACATCGATTATCAAATCAGCGCTGGCTATAATGTTAGCGGTGGTGTTATTTATTGGTGATAATAGCGACGGTCTTCATGTCATGTTTTGACTGGGTTGCTATTATTTAGCTTCAGGATAGCTTTGATTGAGCACACATGTATTCAAAGGTACCCCCATCCAGAGGTCCCTTCATGGTGTTGAGGTTGGTAGGTATGTTAATGGTGTTGATGATATAGTGATAATAGTGGTGGTGTTGATGGTCCTCTTAATCATGATAATGGGGTGGATATGGGCTTATAAAGATAAAGATACTGATAATGGTGTTGGTAGTGGTCGTTTATGACAGCGGTGTTGATATTACAAAGCGATGGTAATGGTGTTGATGGTGTTGTTGTAGTTTAGCCAAAGGTCTGCCCAACTAAGTAGACTTCTATGGGAACAAAGGAATTCCAGCTAATGGCCACAACATCTCTTTCCAATATATATGTATACAGAGGACTGAATGTGTGATTCTTTCATAAAAATGGCAAAGTTTGATTTAGAGAGCGATTTAGACCCTATTTTCTGTGTGCATATCTTTGTTTAGGTTTGTCTGTAATGAGTGAGAAAGAAGGGTTTTCAGGATGCTGTTAGAGTTATACTCTGGAATTTTGTATATCCATCTTAGTGTTTGGAAGTGAGTATTTGTGTAGTGATTGAGATTTACAAGAGCTGAAATTTGTTGCGGCAACAAACTGTATCCTTCTCAATGCACTGGTGGCTTTCATCTTTTGTAGATCGTATTGGTGGTTTGCGAGTGTGGTCTACGATTAATTGTTAGAATATCCGGAAAGTTCAGAGCGTTTTTTAATATGAAAAAAGGGACATACTTCATGAGCCGTACTTTTAGAAACTTCCAACTCCTCTATAAGTTCTCTACTCGTGATAATTGAGTTTCCTTCCATTTTTGCTCTCAAAATATCTTCATCCAATTTTGAAGGTCTTCCACTGTGACTGTCATCTTCTAAGCTAAATTCTCTAGCTTTAAATTTTACAAACCACATTCGAACAGTTGATTCACCTACAGCATCATCACCATAAACTTCCCAAATGTTTTTGCAAGTCTTTGCAGCATTTTTTTAAAAAAAAGAAAAGCATTACAACGCAAATATGAAATTTTTGGTTATCCATTTCAAATGTCAACAAAGGGTAACTGGAATGAAAGATAAATCTATTTTTAGTCAGGAACAAAGAAGAGATGCACTACCACTTCAAGCAATGCCAAAGTTTTAACTGTTATATTTCAGGTGTGTTCAATGAAGCGTTAAAAGATTTAGCTTAACATAGTAGTGCGCTGTTTTTGATTTGTTGGGAAGAGATTGAGGATTTAGATAGGTTCTAATATATAGTCTGTAAACCATTGATATTTCTTTGCGTTGACGAAAACCCTGTGGCTGACCTGCGTGCCTCGTTTTGCACGCTTTATTGTTTTGTATGTATGTTATGGATGTGCTGTATACATGTGGTGTTTTTGCCTTCTGTGTTTGTGTGGTATGTATATGTTTTCGAGTATGAAGGTTGGGTATATTTAATATTCCCGTGTGTTGCTCGCATGTAGGGAGACAGAAGATTTGGTAGGGGTTAATTTAAGGCTTCTTTTAAAATCAGTTTTCTAAGTAGTTAAAATAGGGTTGAATTAATTGAGCATCAACGTATGGAAATTGGCAGGCGGGTGTGAAGTAGTGTGTATTCTTTGAGAGGGTCGTGTATAGCTTAAAAAGGGGAGGAAAACAAGGATTCCTGCGGTATTCCATTCTGGAATTTGCGAGTTCTGGAAGGACTTTTGTGTATACTATATAAAGTAGTTTGTTCGCCAATATTTTGGATTTTTTTAAAAGGTAATTTTATTATTTTTATATGCATGTATAGCGAGGAAGAGAATAGAAAGATGCTTAGGGTTAGTCTTTCTAGAACTTTCAAAAGCTTACCTAAGTGGATGGATTTTTGTTTAGCTTTAACATTGCTATGATTTTGCCTAACTTGTAGGTTTTGGGAATTCAACAATTGATACAAGGAATTGTAGATGTCAGTGACTATAGTGATCCCTTTAGGTCTTAGCTGTTTTAGATTAAATCTGTAATATTGCTTGATTCTGCAGGTTTCGAGTTTTTAGATTTCCCTATCGTTTTTTAGGTATGTGGCGGGAGGAAATAGTCAAAATCACAATCTATTTGGAAGCTACGTACTTTTTGTTTTATGCTTGTCTTTGAGTTATTTTTATGACTGATTTTCAAGACATTTCCGATGTAGGCGTGTGCTTGGTGTTATAGTCTGGATAAGTTATTTTGAGTAATCTTCATGACATGAGATGTGGTGTTGCCATTATTGTTGCTCTTGTTATTGTTGTTACTACTGCTGCTGTCATTGTTGATGGTGCTAACTATACATAGTGCCTTTTTTATTCATTTTTTTTTTCTGGTTTTCGGTTAATTTTTTGGATTATTATTTGCTTGTTTATTTCATTTGTGTGTGTTGTTAGTATATCATATCTGGGATTGTCACTGATTTTTATGAGGATGGCTAATTCTGAAGTGTAATTAGGGTTGTTTTTTTTTATTTTGTCTTCTGGAATATGGTGTTTGAATGTGTATTCAATTATTTTGTGGAATGTATGTAGAGAAATGTCTATGTTGTTACATAGTTTTAATTCATCTTTGATTGAGCAAACTTAAAAACAAAGGTGATTTAGCTCTGATTGCTCCACATCCTTTTTGTATATCAGTGGATATACATTGTAGGATATTGACTTCTTTATTTAAGATGTTATGGTTTGTTTTCATAGAGATTTGGCTGTACGTTTTAATAGGCTGAATGAGAACATAGAAACACTTCCGTTGGCTTATACAGTGTTTATTTTGGTGATTGCGGTTTTGTTGACTTCTGGAAATTTTGATGCATTTTCTTAATGGAAACTATGCTTTTTCGAAATTTATAAAAGTGTTTTTGCTTTCTTCCTTGGTGTGTGAGAATATTATGAAGATAATTGGTAGTTAGTGCAAGGAAATTTGGGATATTGTTTTCCAAGTAGTAGCTAGATGCGCTACTATAGATTGTTTTAGATATTAAGAGAGTTCAGTTATTATGTTATCTGATAAGGTAGTATGACAGTTGGGGGGATTATTTGTAGTTTTATTTAGTTTTAGTCAGTACTGATGAACAGGCCTTTAATCAAAAGGCACTCTTATCAGGAGGAATTCCAACCACATTCCGTTATTCGCTATCTCAATAGCTCCTTTATAAGATCCAGTGGCTAATGACATCATCAGGATGAACCACATCCGGTTTCGGCCCCTACTCCTCTACCGTTTTCGATGTGGCAGCCTCCTCTCTTTCGGAGATGTCTTCAACTCTGGTGTTGAGTGCGTTTTTTACTTTTTTCTTTGGTCTTTTGTTCTTTGGTTTCTTCGATGCAGCATCAACGAATGTCAGCGAGCGAATGACCACCCTGCCAAATCCCCCCTTTAAATACTCGCTTCAATTGACCACTGGAGGGGTAGGACGCGTAGTTTTGGCCCTCGCCTTCTCTAGACCTACCTTCCAACAGTAATACTCGTCAGTCCACCCCTGTACCCTGCACCCTTCGATTAATCTCTCAAACCGCCTCTCCTTCCGTTGCTCTGCATTAGCGATGTTCTCTTCCCATGGCACTAGTGCTACCCTGCAATTTGACAGAACATGTGTCAACGTCGCTTTCTCTCCGCATCTACATTCATCAGTCGTTTGTATGTTCCACAGGACTATATTGGCCGGTGAAGGCAAAAAGCCGAAGGTAGACGCGATTGGGAAGGATGTTCTTGCTTGTTTCCAATCCCAAAGTTCCTTCCATGAGATTCTGCGACTGACCACATATTCCTTCCATCTTAGGCACTGTTCATGTTGATTATATTGCACCAAATGTACATTTTGCCTCTCTTTTTCCTCCTTTCTCACTTTGTGTACCACTGCTTCTTTCATCTCTTTTACACAGCTCATGCAAAATTGTATGAAATTATGCAACTCTAGACCGGTTCTTGCGTTTTTGTGTCGCTCTGACCATAACTCCATGCCTTACCTTTCCGATCGCGCTGTTTACTGCCTCTTCCGCTTTCCATTTCCTCCCTGTTCATACCTTTGGCGATTTTCTCGCATGTTTTGATCTTTCGAATACCTTAACATCATTACTGTCCTTGCCTTTCTTTGGATTTGAAGAATCCTGTCTGTTTTGTATTTCAGCTACAAGTCCAATATGTTCTTTTTAGGTAATAGAGTGTGATCTGAAGAATATTTGACTACTATATCTTGCAGGTCAAGCGACTATGTGTATTCTTATTCGTATACTCTACTGATGGTGATGATGATAGTGATAATAGTAACGGCTACGGAATTGGTAATGTTTGTGGTAGTGTGGTGGTAGTGTTGTTGATGATTGGGATGTTGGTGCTCGAGATGGTGTTCTGGAAGATGCTCCTATTGTTGTTGTTTAGCTTAAGGTCAAAAACAATCCAGTCGTGAAGTGTGATTTAAGGGAGAATTGGCTACCACTTCTAGCAGATCGAACAATAATGAAGAACCTCTCTTGTTGGCTCGTGGGGATGATATTGATGTTACAGATGTTTACGATGAAGGTGTTGGTAGTTTTGGTTGTGTAGATGGAAGTTATTGTGGTCATGCTGTTGGTACTGGCATTTTATGTAATCAGGTACCATGTATTTTGGTTTAAACTGTGTTTAAATACTCAAAATTAGAGAAAAGATAAAGTCGAGACTTCAGAAAATTTTCAAATCAAACTGTAGAAAAAAGTTGTGTTTATTGTGGATAAAAGAAATGCAATAATATTGAGTCCATCTTTACATTCTGAGTTCAAATTCCGATGGGGTCGATTTTGCCTTTTATCCTTTTGGGGCCGATAAAATAAGTACCAGTTGAGCACTGGGATCGATGTAATCGACTTAACCTCTCTCCTCAAATTACTGGTCGTTTGCCAGGATTTGAAACTAATATTATGTTAGTTTGTCTCTTTTATACGTATCATATATTAGTTTACCCTATTTCAGTGTCAGTTTGTCCTGTATGTTTGTAAGATAGTTTGTTCCTGTTTCAGAGTATTATAAGCTAGGTTGTCCAATCCCAGTATATTGTAAGTCAGTTTACTTTGTCATGTTTTAGTGTATTGTATGTTAATTGTTTTTCCCCACGTTATGTATGTTACGTTGTCCTATTTTAGTACATTGTAAGTGAGTTTGTCCCATTTTTGTATAGTAAATCAGTTTCTTCTATTTCAGTAGATTGTATTTCTATTTAAGCGGATTTCATTATATTTTCTTTCTTTATCTTTATTTGCTTTATATATATAAGTATATTTCCGCTATATTCTCCGGAGATTTTTAATTGCTAAAACAATATTCCCTATGGCATATAAATTTCCTTCGAGGCAACTATATTACGTGAATATTCAGTTTTGTTCGTGTGTAGAACAAGGACAATAACATCAGCGACAGGAACTACCACTAACACTACTTCCACTTAAATAACAAGCAAATGTTTTATCGCACAAAAGCCCAGTCGAACTTGGAAATATATCTAAATGGTGATGTAAAAGAAAAGTCGAATACGTGGCTTGAGAAATTCTAACTGTGCGGTAATCGTTAAAATCAATCACGAGTCTATTTTTCGAATGATTAGGCAACATACATACATACATACATACATACATACATACATACATACATACATATGTGTATACACATGCACACTGACGCACACATGTAAACAAACAAACAAAGAGAACACAGCTCTGATAAAGGACAGAATCAGCGACTATTTAAAAGGTTGCAAGACGCAACACAAATTATAGAAAAATAACTAGATAACTAGGTAAATGAATGGAAATCGAACCGATAAGTGTATTAAATAATAAGGTACTAAAAGCGAATGACTCTCCCCAGACACTATAAAATATGCTTCAACACACGAATTCGCATAAAGAATCTTGCAAACCAAATACAAAAACGATACATATACATATATATATATATATATATATATATATATATA
>NC_069000.1:19431753-19433094 GCF_001194135.2 Octopus bimaculoides
GAATACGGAAAGTCTTTGACGTTTCGAGCTACGCTCTTCAACAGAAAGAATACGGAGACAAGGAGAAAAACACGGAGAAAAAAGATTGAATAGTGTTCAGTCAACGGTCAATCATAATAATGGCCGATCATAACAATGGCTGACCGGAAGTTAGAAATTCTTATTTCAGGAGAGCTAAGAAAGGGGGAGATAACAAACGGTGATCGGGAACGAGGGGCTGTATATATATATATATATGTGTGTGTGTATGTGTGTGTGTGTGTGTATGTGTGCATGTTTGTGTGTCTGTATTTCTCCCCCCAACATCGCTTGACAACCGATGCCCCCTTAACTTGGCGGTTCGGCAAAAGTTACCGATAGAATAAGTACTAGGCATCAAAAGAATAAGTCCTGGGGTCGATTTGCTCGACTAAAGGTGCTTCTCCAGCATGGCTACAGTCAAATGACTGAAACAAGTAAAAGAGTAAGGGTGCCAAACTAAACATTGAACAAAAGAAATTTAATCTAAATTGCTACTGAAATTTTGAAAATATTGTCGAAGTGCAAAGACAGCTTAAGAGAGAATTTCAAAGAGATTCGCTAACGCGACTTACTAGCTCTAGAATTAAAGATAAGTTGAACCAGATGAAACTGTGCAGAATGTTCACAAGAAATATTTCAGAAGACCGCAGACATCAAAGAGTTCCACTCCACAAGAAAGTGAACTAGAAATGTGTTGCCAGGGTGCAAGAAAGTCGGTGCAGCAAGCAAGTCACGAGATAGGAATTTTAAAAATCAAGCGACCGTCGCATTTCGAAGCGCCGTGTTGGAAAAGTTACATTCCAAGAATAGTCCATGCCCTCAATGAAGGTAATTCCAACCGAAGAGTGGGGTTTTTTGAGTGGTACTTGGCAAGATGTGAAGATGCATACTTTAGAACAAAGATTGTTTGGTGTGATGTGGCTACATCTAGGTTAAATGACTCAGTTAACCGCCATAATTGCGCCTATTGGGTGCATAAGAGGTTGGAAAATCCGTACATTACGAAGGAACATCATGTTAAATCTCCTTCAAATCATATCCTTCACTGATGAAAAAGTATACATAGAGGAGTGTTGAAAACACCTGGGAATTTTTTTACTGAAACCCCCCCCCAAAAAAAAAGGCTGGTCACGTTCATAGTTTTAAGACCTTTGATCATGTCTTTTATGGTCAGGACTGGATTGGGTTAAGCAAGTTCCATCACCAGCAATCACCTCCACCGTCGCTAACCTACAGTAGCACCGTTAAACCCCCACAACCAACACTAACCTCCCCTGCCAGCACTAACTACCATTACCACCACTTTCTCTCTCTCTCTCT
>NC_069000.1:19433206-19437166 GCF_001194135.2 Octopus bimaculoides
CACCACTTCCACCACCACCAATTTTGACGGCTGAAAACAAATATAAGTTGGCAGCTGTAGACTGACAAAGTTATATATTTGTCTCTTAAATTCCCGCCTCCACCCATCCTATACATAACTACTTCTGAACAAAACAGCACACAATAACAAAACACATCTCTTTACAAACAACCCTACCATTAACTCACAAACTCTTTTGCTAATCACCATTACCACCACTTTCTCTCTCTCTCTCTCTCTCTCTCTCTCTCTCTCTCTCTCTCTCTCTCTCTCTCTCTCTCTCTCTCTCTCTCTCTCTCTCTCTCTCTCTCTCTCTCTCCATCTTTTTGTTTCTCTCTCAATCTCTAGCTGTCTATGTACCTCCCTTCCTATAAATACTATTACTATACCCCACCTTCTGTCCTATCCTGTCTCGACTGGCGCTCACCCAACGCTAGCGCCATAGCTGTCGTTGTCACCGTCTCCCAGTGAAATCAGTTTTAAGAGGAGTATACTAAGTCAGTATTGAATAATATGGCACTTTGCTCTATCATCGACCTACTTCTTTACGTCACGTCTGTAGAATCTATCTAGACTGAGCAGTTAGTTGATGGAGAGAGCGAAAGACTAAAGCGGGAGTGACTGAAAGAGATGGGGGAGAAGAGGAAAGAGAGAGAAAGGGAGAGAGAAAGAGAGGGGGGGTGCAGTAAGACTATCCAAAGTTTGAAAATGACAGGTTTTAGGATTTAAATACACACACATAGAAAAAAAAACATTGAGATAGATATACATAGACATATCTACAGACATATGTATATTTATGTGTATTTGCTACTCTGTGTGTGTGTGTACACACACATACACACGCATACATAACGAGAGGAAATATGTCTTGGAAAGATATTAAATGAGGATATTACAAATAGATTAGGATAAAGACACACACACATTCACACACATTTATGTATTTAGACACTTGTCTGCCTTTTTTTTTTTTTTGCTGCGAATACAATGATTTTTACTTTTCGGAGCTGATTGGTCGGATATTACCTTCGCCCAGACAGTCTAAACTGCTACGATCAGACCCTCTCTCCGAGAATGTCGCCTCTGGAATTTCCTACTCGCATATGTTTTTCCTACAACCATCGATTTGCAAATGTTTTGCCACAAATTTGCAGAATGGTCACAACATCAATCTCATAGCCATTTCTTCCCCCACGAAACCGGTAAAAATGTATATTCTTTTACTTGTTTCAATCATTTGACTGTGGCCATGCTGGAGCACCACCTTTAGTCGAGCAAATCGACCCCAGGACTTATTCTTTGTAAGCCTAGTACTTATTCTATCGGTGTCTTTTGCCGAACCGCTAGTTTACGGGGACGTAAACATACCAGCATCGGTTGTCAAGCGATGTTGGGGGGACAAACACAGACACGCAAACATATACACACATATACATACATATATACATATATACGACGGGCTTCTTTCAGCTTCCGTCTACCAAATCCACTCACAAGGCTTTGGTCGGCCCAAGGCTATAGTAGAAGACACTTGCCCAAGGTGCCACGCAGTGGGAATGAACCCGGAACTATGTGGTTGGTAAGCAAGCTACTTACCACACAGCCACTCCTACGCCTATATATTAACTATATATATATATAACCTACATTTAAGCAATAGTTCAAAATTTTTGTAAGGAGTAAAATGAATGTACACCAGTTATACTCATTATTTTACCAATATGAGTTCAAATTCCGCCAAGGTTGACTTTGCCTTTCATCCTTTCGAGGTCAATGAATTAAGTACCAGTTGCGTACTGTGGTCGATCTAATCGACTGGCCCCCTCCCGCAAAATTTCCGGCCTTGTGTCTAGAGTAGAAAAGAATATATGAAGCAGAAACACATTCACAAATGTTGTCTTGTCTCCAGAAAAAAAAAGTCTTTTTCTCGATGGCATATTAATTCAGGGGAATTAACAATGCCATCGTCTCCCTTACTTACTAGGAGTCATTTCCAATTTCTGCTGAGCGTTTAGATTTTTTTGTATAGTATATTTAGTATTACTATGTTCGTCTTTGTCGTTCATATTCAAGCGATTGGCAACTTGGGGTTATTTTTTAGCTCATATTTGCTACACACACACACACACACACACGTCATATTCAACTATCGATCTTAGGAGGATGGAAGTCAAAACCCTAGATAGTGGGACTTATTTGGGACTCAATTTTGCCAGATATAATTATTTATAATTGAGGCACTAAGCCAGCAATTTTCATGGGAAGGAATTAGTCTATTAAATCGATTGATTGGTAGCCTACGTTGTGACCCCGGAGGGATGTAAAATAAAGTCAACTTTCCTGGGATTTGGAATAATAGCACAAGTATTTTTTCTGACGTTTCAAAAAAAGTCTGCCTAACCTATTGTCTTGAATTTTCGAATAGTGATGATGATAATAATAATAATAATAATAATAATAATAATAAATATTATTATTATTATTATTATTATTATTATTATTATTATTATTATTATTATTATTATTATTATTATTATTATTATTTTTGCTGTTGTTGTTGCTATTATTAATATTGTTTGTAAACTATGCAGAAGCTCACAAATTTTGTTAGGAAGAATTTAGTTGATTTCGTGAATCATAATACTTGGGCCGAACGTATATTGTAAATCCAGTTTTAAGAACTTAGAACATAAAGTGATGCAAATAAATATCCAGAGTATTTTGTCTGGCACTCTATCCAGATTCTCAGTTTAACGACTGAAAGTATAGCTGGTATGGTTTTACCTCTTCATGAGTCGAATAGGAATCTCGCCAACATGTCCTGAGTAATGTATGGACAACGTATTCCTTTTAACATGGTGTCTGTCACTTCATTGTCCGACAATATAACAGTGAAACCGTCCACCTGTGCAGTAATAGTTGTTCTGTGATCCAGTATATGTGGGTTGCTCATCAGATCATCTCACTGTCGTTGAACTTATCGCTTACATTAATAACTTACTTGTCACTGTAAGCTGACAAACGAAATAATGATAATAGCAATTTAGTTTGGCAATAAATGATATTATTTTGTACTGAACACTATACATACAAATACTTTTCTTCAAATATGTATAAATCGAACAATAGCTGCACTGAAGAGACTTCAACAGACTTGAAGAGACGAAGAATATTGGAAGATATATAAAATATCTCTCTAGGTACATTGAAAGTAGATAAATCTTGTTATTTTGCTTTCTAACAAGCAGAATAAAGAAATTTATTAAAAAAAAAAGAAAATTATTCATTTCTATTTTAAGAATTTAACGAATTCGGAAGTCTCGCATTGACAACAGAACGAAATCAGCCTTGATCTGGATTAGTTTTCAATGCACGAAATTCTCGTGGCCATTTTACTACAACCAGGAACGTCTCACTCCAAAGGCAAACATACAACCTAAAATGCCAAAACGAAAATTTCCACTGCAGAGGAAATGAATTTATTACTTGAATTTTTTCATTAACTACCTTGCTTTTTGTGCAAGAAGAATAATTGTTCCTAATTAGATTCACTTTTACGCCTCATCAAACTATTAATATAAATGACATTCAATTAGAACCGGACATTATTACTATATATACAATTTTCTCTTAAGTATAACTTTAAAAAATAATTGTATTGAATTGACTGAAAAAATCAAAGCCTGTATATAAATACATAAAATACCACTTTTATTATAAAGAATTTAATTGCAAAAGATTTCAGCTTCGATCTAAATCAGGATTTTATGCACGAAATACACTTAATTTAAATCAGAAACAAGGAGTTTTCTGGCTGAAAATGAAACAAACATTCATCTTCAGCACAAAGTAAAAGGGATTGAACTGTGAAAAGACAAGGCGGCAATTTTCAACGTTAAAAATACGAATATAATATAGAATATAAAATTTCTTAGAATATATATATATATATATATA
>NC_069000.1:19437718-19440026 GCF_001194135.2 Octopus bimaculoides
ATATATGTATACATATATATATATATATGTATATATACGTATACATATATATACATACATATATATATACATACATTATTATACATATACACGATTATATACGTGCTGGAATGCACGACACGTTACCCGATACTTTGGGGTCAGTAATCAGATCTACACTCCAATATTCTATGCAATGTGAAACTAATCATGATATATATATGAATACGTATATACATACGTACACATATATGCATAGATATACATATACTCATTTGTCTATATTTATGTATATATAGGTGTGTGTATGTATGTGGTTACGTATATGCATAAATACATGTGTTTGTAATTATATGTATATATGTATATAAAGATATGCACACACACACATATATAGTTGAAATTTATAGAAAAACAAAAGACAAAGACAGGTGTAGGAACAACAAGCAAGTCTATTAGGACGTTGCTCTGGGAAAATGGAAAAATCTTTAACGTTTTGTACCTATAAGTACATACATACATACACACATTCTTACATAGATATATACGAAGAAAATAGGATAAGACAGAAAATGCTAAATTAATTTTATCATGACGAACCGGTTTCAGTCTTTGCAACTTTTTCAACTAAGTGTAAAGCATGAAAAACGATTAAACTGAGGTAAAATTAAATGAAATGTTTTCTTTATGATATTTTCGTAGTTTTCAAATCGGTGAACATTTTCCTTTTTTCAGTCTTTCTCTTTTTTGCTTTTGTGAAGGTTCGGTAGGTAAGTAGTAGTAGATCTGAATAAATATTTAATATGAGGTATGTTGGTTCGAGATTTTGATTGTTTAAGCAGCAGTAGCCGAGGAAGGAGACGGCAAAGAAGAAGAAGAAGAAGAAGAAGAAGAAGAAGAAGAAGAAGAAGGCGGGGTTGGAATGACAGTAGTAGACTGGTGGTAGAGTCTTCTTAAAAGGTCAAGTGACCTAAAAGTGACCTGTTGTGGATATAGAAGTAGTGATTGTAATTGTTCTGAATAAATACATGGAAGTAACTGTTCTGAAAATATCATTTTTAAAATTTGCATGGGTATAATCTAAGACACTTGTAGTAGTGTCATCTGTGGGGTAAGCCTTCAAAAGAGGTTTATATTTTGCAATAAAATATGACTCTTTGCTGATGCGCTGATTACAGGTTGCATCGTCCTTGAATTCAGAGAGGGGAAAAATTCTGAAGTTGGGTTGTTCGTTAGTGGTGCAAATGTCGATGTGTTCGCTAAATGCTATTTTTGTGTATTCCCGAATTTTAATCTGGGATCTATGTAGGGTCAACATCTGGTGTACACTGTTTTGGTTTGGCCTATGTATTACTCTCGGCACCTTGAGCAAGTTAACACATATATTAGGTTTTCCGAAGCACACGTGAAGTTCTTTTTCACTGTAAAACGTTGACCTTGTTTGAAGGAGAACTCCGATCCCTCAGTTAGGTTGACACATGTACCATAGTTAGGTCTTCCGCATTATTTTTACTGATGGTTTCAATGTTGTTGCCGAGTGTACTTGGGCTTGTGTTAGGAGACTTTTTATTGACTTGGGTTGTCTTTTACTCTTTATGATGGTGTGCGTGTGGAGGTTTAAATTCATTCTGTGGTCCCTTTTTAGTAGAGGAATGTTATAGAGGATGGGGTCGAAAACGTTATTGTTAAAGGGGTTGTGTGTGAAGATGTATAGTAGGGCTTTTGATTGTAAATACTTCTTTAGTTTGGGGTGTCTGAATTCGTGGATGTTGAGTTGTAGGGCACGTTGAAAGCCTATATCAATTAGTGATGGTGGGTAGTTCCTGCTGTTGGTGCTTGTATTACAAATTATAGTACAAATACTTTTTGCCAAGTTGAAGAGGATATTCATTATAATGTGTCTGGGGTGGCATGAGTTGAACGGTAGATATTGCTTGGAGTCCGTGGGCTTATAGTATATGTATTTTCTATTTTGTTGTTGGATTTTTTTAATGAGGATGTCGAGGAATGGAAGTTGATGGCTATATTCCATCGTAAATTGAATATTTATGTCAGGTCTATTTAGAAGCGCTTGAAATTATTCAAGTCACTCTATACTTTCACTTGACCATTTAAGTAGACTCTACCACCAGTCTACTACTGTCACATCACTCCTGTCTTTTTCTTCTTTCTCATCTTCTCGTACTCTTTGTTGTTGTTGCTCTTCTGCTTTCTCTTCTCCCACTCCTTGTTGTTGTTGTTCTTCTTTCTCTTCTACCCCTTGTTGTTGTGATATATATTATAATAATATTAGGGACAACATCCAAAATTACAGGTAAAAACTCAATTA
>NC_069000.1:19440036-19440277 GCF_001194135.2 Octopus bimaculoides
AGGAATGTTATAGAGGATGGGGTCGAAAACGTTATTGTTAAAGGGGTTGTGTGTGAAGATGTATAGTAGGGCTTTTGATTGTAAATACTTCTTTAGTTTGGGGTGTCTGAATTCGTGGATGTTGAGTTGTAGGGCACGTTGAAAGCCTATATCAATTAGTGATGGTGGGTAGTTCCTGCTGTTGGTGCTTGTATTACAAATTATAGTACAAATACTTTTTGCCAAGTTGAAGAGGATATTC
>NC_069000.1:19442121-19447682 GCF_001194135.2 Octopus bimaculoides
AAAATCCTGTATTATCAGTTGAAGAATTGGCAATAAAGCTTAGTTCAAACCATACAACTGTTCATCGTCATCTTCAACAACTTGGAAAGGTTCCTAAACTTGGAAAATGGGTGCCTCATGATTTGTCCGAAAGCAACCGCAAATCTTGAGTTGACATCTGCTCTTCTCTCCATTCTCTCGAACTCATTTCACCCTTTTTAGATAGACTTGTGACTGGTGACAAAAAATGGATCTTCTATCGAAATGTTAAACGTCGTAAACAGTGGCTTCGTAAAAGGGAAAAGGCTCAACCACAACCGAGAAGGGAACTTCATGGAAAAAAAGGTTTTCCTCTCTATCTGGTGGGATTGCAAAGGAGTAATTTTACTTCGAATTGTTACCACCTAATGCAACAATCAATGCTCAAGTCTACTGTCAGCAATTACAGCGTTTGAACCAAGCTTCGAAGAAAAAAAGACCCGCTTTAGTGAATCGAAAAGGAGTGATGTTTCATCAGGACAATGCGTGACCCCACACTGCAAAGATCACATCACAGAAGATCGACGATCATGGCTGGGAAAAAATTCCTCATCTACCTAATTCTCCCGACCTTGCTCCTTCAGACTACCGTTTGTTTCGTAGTTTACAGAATCATTTGGGGGACATAATTTTCGCAAGCCAGAAGGAGGTCGAAACTGACATTTAAGAGTTCTTCACTTTGAAACCAAAAGAGGTTTACATTGATGGGATTAAAAAGCTTGTAAATAGATGGAAGGAAGTCATAGATAATCAGGGAAAGTACATTGATGATTAAATTTCAATTAAATATAACATTTGATCACTTGTTTTCTTTATTCAAACTTCGGACAGAACTTTTGGGATGACCTGATAAAACTTTGAACTACTGATTATCTAGTACATGAGTCTGACATCCTAGTTAATGTGTACTTTGATACAGTGTACCTTGTTACTGTATGTATGCATATCTAGCCAGCAAGTTATAAAGTTAGGAAGTATTGAAAAGCAAATGGTTAGTTTATGACAGTCGAGTTAGTATCTATTTAGTTAGGAAGTATCTCAAGTTGCATTTCATGATAGTAAGAACATAGTTATTTGGTGTTAAGTTAGTGAATGTATGATTAACAATTGAATATTCGGCGAGTATTGATTTAGTTAGTATCTAGCTAATCAGTTAATCAGTGTCAGTTTAATGAGTACCTAATTAATGAATGATTGGTTAGCGATGGACTAGTTTGAAAGCCTATTTAAGGAGTGCCACTTTGTGCTTTTCTAGTTAGTTGTAGTCCTTCTTTAGCAACTTATGCAACTCACATAAGAGAAGTTCAGCTTTCGAGAGAGAGAGAGAGAGAGAGAGCGAGAGGAAAAGAGAGAAAGAGGGAAAGATGAAGATCGAGAGAGTGAAAGAGAAAGTAAGAGTGATGGAAGGAAGAGAATGAAAGAGAGAGGGAAGAGAGTGAGAGAGAGAGAAGCAGAGGTAAATAGATAGATAGAGTGTCAGATAGATAGATAGATAGATAGATAGATAGATAGATAGATAGGATAGATAAATACATAGATAGAGAGTGAGTGAGTGAGTGAGTGAGTGAGAGAGAGAGAGAAAGAGAAAAGGAAACAGCATATATAGGATCCAAATTTTACATTTAAAAATGTACCTTCGGAAAGATAATGTGCGCGGATTCCAGAACGAGTACATTGGTTTTTATTTCGAGAATATTCAGGCGCTATGCTTTGTGAATCGGACGTTTACGCTTGTTGACGTTTGAATGCACACATACACACACACACACACACACACACACACACACACACACACACACACACACACACACACACACACACACACACACACACACAAGTGTACAAATGAAAGAACGTGGTACTGATCACATATTCGGTAGGTGTTACATGTATTATTTATTTAATAACATTTTGATTCAGCGTCATTGAGTAAAATACCTTAACCACTAGGCCACATATGTATATATGTATATATATATATATGAATGTATATACATATATATATATACACACACGCTCATAGATATACATATCTATCTATCTATCTATCTATCTATCTATCTATCTATCTATCTATCTATCTGTGTGTGTGTGTGTGTGTGTGTGTGTGTGTGTGTGTCTGTCTGTCTGTCTATCTACATACGCACACAGACACACTCACTCAGGCACACACAAATTTAAAAGACGACGAGGTGAAAAACAAACAGGGTGTTTAGGTCGACGCTCTAGAAAATTAGGTAGTTTTTATACATACATTCATACATACATACATTCATGCACAGACACACACACACACACACACATATACATGTATGTGTATCCACGAACATACTAACATATACTTATACAAGCATACAGCTATATACTTATACAAACATACAACTATATACTTATACAAACATACAACTATATACTTATACAAACATACAAACACACTTATATAAATATATTAATATATTTCTTTCCAAACATAATTGTACAAGTACATCGACCAAAAAAAAAAAAAAATGAACCTAATCTAACTTAATGTAGGCCTAGCGAAAAATGTCCGCAATTACCATAACAGGTTGTAACTCCACCTACTAATTTCTCTTATGTTTATACTTCATGGAAAGTTTGTCTGTAATTTAAATGTTAGCTGACGAGAGCTAGTAACGGTTATGTAGTAATGATGGTGGTAGTGGTAGGAGTGTTCGTGAAAGGGGTAGATATAGCTTGTTGTGGAGAAAGGGTTATAGGAAAATATTTTGTTTGTATTGCAGTTTATTGCAATAGCCATGACTGTAGCATCGCTTCTAAGCTGCAGATATGAACGTAAGTATGTATGTGTGTGTGCGTGACTGCGCACGTGTGTTTGTATGTATACGCAGACACACACACACATTAGTTCTATATAATAGAAAAAGAAGTCCATATAAAAGATGAAGCGATAATCATTGTCCTAAAAATGGCGTAACTCAAATGTCTATTTGAAGCAAGACTCAACTTAAATTCAGAAAAAACTGGAACAATTTAAATATTACAAAGCAAAGCCTTGTTGTGGGTGTAATGAGAATGTAAACACATTCATTCTATACTCTTGAAGTGGAAAAATAACAAAGAAGGAGACTGCCAGGAGACTCTTTTCATTATTGACCGCCCTGCCGAATACGTATCCAGATTTCCACTCAATAGAAGAGGTCAACAACTATATAAAGCAATCATAGATTAAGTTACCACATTAGTGCCTGGTTTAATTTGCATATTTGTGCCTTTGACGGCTCGTCTTTTGTGGTCTTCCCTAAGTCTATACGATGCAGATGGCATTGTTTGTATCTGCTTGGTTTGGATGATGTTACACTACCAACTCATGCACTCATTAAAGAGTTTTACTGTCGTTTCGCTTGCTATAAGGATGTAAAAACCAAAGCAGTTATTCATGCTTCACCAAAACTAAAGACTCAAGAAGCAGGACATATTAGCAGGAATCTAGTGATAAGAAACAAACAAAATCAGAGGCAGTTAGAATGCTACCTAGAATAAATTACTAGCCTGCTAGCCTTGGCTATGTCAAGATGGTTGTTTTTATGAATTCTTCGTCCCACTTAGATTTTAAATACTGCCACAATAGTAATATGTCCATTCTGCTGAAGTTTTCAGTAACTTTTCTATATCTTTGTGGAGCTGAAGATTGCTCTGCATTTTGCATTTAATATGATGATCGCATTACTTAAATAAATGGAGTAGCATGAAACGTGCGTACTGCAATAACATTTAAAATCCGTGTTGTTGTTTTTTTATTTTTATACATATATACATATATATACATACATATATATATATACACATATATATACATAAATATATACATATTTATATATATATAAATATGCATATATATACATATATACATGTATATATATATACATATATAAACATATATATATATATACACACATACACACACACACACACACAAACATTCATATACACATATATATACACATATATACATACATATATATATACATACATATATATATATATATATATATATATATATATATATATATATATATATATATATATATATATATATATATATATATATATATATACACAAATATATACGTACATATATACATATATAAATTAGGAAATGGCGTTAAACGCAGGTTTTATTCAAATCTTCATACTTCCGACATATGTTTCGAAGTAAACATTGATACTATTCTGGTGTGAATAAAATGATATAAAACACTGCAATCATCTCGTAACAACAATATAAATTATAGTCATCGAAAAATGTAATTTTGCAACGTAATGGAGATAACCGTTCTTTAATTCCCTTTATACGTAATGAAAGTAAGCCCTAATAACAAGGTATGTTCTAGTAAAACTGTTTGGTTGATAATTCCATATTATAAGCAGATCAAATCCAACCTCCCTCATCAGTTTCGTGAAGCTATAGCGAAGAATTTCCGCCAAAATTCAAGATACCATTCCATTATCAGTTCACACCGAATTTAGAATAAGGTTTCCAAACATCAAAGACCTTTCACAAATCATCTTTTCACATAACAATAAGTTGCTAAATACAAATCCACTTAATGAAAATGATCATTGATATTATTAACACTAACCATTCTTTGACCAATAATAACAACAATATTAGTATTTCTGATTTAAATTTAGATCGTGTTCGTTTCCTTAGCAGTACTTCTAGGACTAGAAACTCTGTTTATCAATGTAAAATTACTTTCAGTTCTGATGTCTTTTTTTTTACATAGGTAGTTCTTCATCTCAGTTGAATAAAATATATCTAACCGTTACTCTACATTTAGACATATCAATAAACGCAACAATACAGGGCTTAGTAAATTAATTTGGTCTCTTAAGGAATATAATAAACAATTTGATTTGGAATGGAATATTCTATCTAGATCCTTTCCATATGATAAAGTTAAATCTTTTTGTCCGCTCTGTAACGAAGAGCAATATCTCATTCTGTTCTCGGAGAATTCTCTTGTAAACAAGTTTAAAGAACGCGTTTATCGTTGCAAACATTGGCAAAAACATATCTTTAGTTCCTATAGTTTCTACCAATCTATAAAATTCGACTGTTAACTGTTTTTTTTACATTTCATTTTCACTATATATACCTATTTCCACTCTTTTAAGCTTTATTCCCATTCATCTTTCGCACTATATTTCTCCACTCTTAATTTTCTGTTAATTTCTTTCTTTCTCCTCCTTCTCTTTCTCTAAATTACCTTTGACGTTAAATCTATTAACGTTTTTTTTTTTTAAACTTGCCAGCGTTCTCCTTCATCATATACGCGGTAATCACATTCGGTTAAAATGGCTTATTGATGTGCTTTGTTTCTCCTTTTTTTTTTGTCCCTGACGAAGTGATTGCATTGTTTTACAGCATTTTATTCCCTTCGGAATGATAATAATACTTTCTTCGAAATATATGTCGGAAGTATAAAGATTTGAATAACACCTGCGTTTAACTCCATTTCTTAATTTATCTATGTTATACAAAAACATTTCACTTAACC
>NC_069000.1:19447819-19449279 GCF_001194135.2 Octopus bimaculoides
TATATATATATATATATATATATATATATATGTGTGTGTGTGTGTGTGTGTGTGTGTATATACATAGTGAAAGGATAAAAGTGAAACTATAACTTACTCCATCGAAAGTTTCACTTTTATTCTTCGAGTTTTGAGACGTTATACGGTAAAAGTGCCAATGTCGCATTGTTTTAATCCAAAATAAAAGCATGTTGTCACTCCTGGATCTTATAGTATTGCCACGTAACGTTTGATTTGATTTGTTTGAACTGTTTGAGAATGCTTTGAGAACAGATAGTGATAAAAAGGATTTTATATATGTATATATATATATATATAGATGATTGGATATATAGTAACCGAAGTATTGCTCTGAAAAATAGAAACCAGAAAGGGAAAAGGTAAAAATAGTGTCGCCTGTATGATTCGGCGAGACTATGGAGTACAAAAGTGTAATAAACCAACAAATAACTATAATTAGAGTAGCTTGTTGAATTGTTCGTTGGCAGAAAGTCGAAACTTGTTGGTTATTTTTGTTCTGTTATTGTTAGGTTCTCGCATGTCTGATCTCGTTTCCCATTTGGCCAAATTAAATAAATGTCAGCATTTAATTTATTCATGTCGTTCAACATCTTTGCTGTTTCCTAAGTAAATTTCATTTAACAACACTTTTACTTCTTTCACACAGAAATGGCGGGGAAAATAATGAGTTGTCTTAATTGGGAGATGTCATATTTTTATCATACGTTTCTGCTTTAGGTCGCTGGCAAGAAGTATTCTTTGTTAAAAATATAAATTGATAATAACATTAACAAGAATAGTTTCAAATTTTGTTCCAAACCAGAAATTTTAGAAGGGGGTAGCCCAACATATCGACCCCAGTACTTGACAAGAACTTTATTTTATCGACCCCGAAAGGATAAAAGGCATAGTTGATCAGGAAGTGCAAACCTCTATATTGTTAAACTTTTGTCACTTTTGAAAAATAATGTGTTCTAACTTTGACACATAGAGCATAGATTTTGGTAGCATTGGGGGTGTTATCCGTTAAATTAACCTGAATATTTGACATTTATTTTATCAATCCTGGAGGATATAAAGAAATGTCGACCACGAGAGACATAACTAAATATCAAAAATCATTTTCTCAGCGAATTACTGTTTTTGTTACTACTATGCTTCAAAAGAAAAAAAAGAAGTATATTTGAACATTCAAATGAAAAATATTTATATAAAATGTAGCTTCAAAATACTGTATGGTATCTAATTTTATATTCCGATTTCAAATCCCGTCAAGCCAAATTTGGTTTTCACCGTCCGCTCTGGCGTTTGGTCCAGTATGAGAATTCTAAAGCATGTAACTTCTATGTTGAAGACCTTTTAATCCTAGATAATAACCAAATGAGCATACTCTCCAAAAACAATATAATTATACAAAAATAATTATATTATTCTAAAAATATAAAAAATATCATGTCCCC
>NC_069000.1:19449354-19454779 GCF_001194135.2 Octopus bimaculoides
AATATATCCTATTTGCATGGAGGCATTTCTTATTTATACAAAAAGGGTGACTCAAGTACTTTATTAAATTAGATACAGGTTTCCAACCTGAAAGAAACCCTACACGTATCAATTATTACCAGTAATATTTTTTAAAGCATTAAATAATCTTTAAAAAAAAATGTAACTTTTACCCCATTTTCCCAATCAACCAAATGTCCACATATTAACCTTAGGGTTTTTTTCTATTTTATCTTCACTAAGAAGGCTTGTTTTGCTTTTCCTTCCTTTTATCTTTACACTATCTTCACTTCTAATGCATCTTCAAATCTAGAGAAACATCGAAAGTTCTCTTTCAAATAACATAGTCGGCAGAAACTAATTCTACTCACTGCAAAAAAATAAAACCTATACAATTGTTGTATGTAGCTATTCACTGTAACACATCTTCTCAAAAAGTTACTTTGTTTTACTTTAGATACTGTTTTCTAGTTTATTTATTATTTTTGGTTTTAACTGTTAACTTTATATTTTGTGTTTTTATTTGATGTACAACGTAGACTCATGTGTTCAGCATTGGCATCATTGTTGAGCAAGCAAAAAAACTTATGTTTCTAGGCATTCATGTCAAGAGTGTTTTATCTTTACATTTTTATTTAATTATTACTTATTTCACAATCTTTATCTATTCCAGCTATCGAAGCATCGCTTAAGAGTATTGTCAAAATATACTAGATATTTATCAGTTTTAATATTGAATAACAAAATTATTTTAAGATACTGTTGATTTATGTTTTGTATTTTACAGAATTCAGAACAAAAACAAAGAAAACATCTTCAGATGATCAAAAGCTGTTGTACCATTGATACGATAAATGTCTATACGAAATATGCAAGCTTTGTATAAAGGCAAGTCACTAGAGCAGTGAACAAACTGCCCAGCGATATTTAGATAGGCATCTTTACATTCTGGTTTCAAACCGTAACCCTTCTTCAAATGTTGTGGCAGTTTGCATGTTAGAAATCAGTACCATTAGCTTAAGCACCTAACATTGAAAATAACGAAAGTCTCTAATTTCATGTATCCCATTTTCTTGGAGTCCCCATCACGTTGTGGATCATTCACGTTTAGTCAGCCTTCATTGAGCAGGCATTTGATCAAAAGCACTCTAGCCCTTATATCTAGGACTATATTATCTAATGTATCTTTCCTTAATTTAAGACGATCAGGAGTGGCTTTAAGAAATTCTGACAGCAGGTCGGTATTCATGGTAGTCCATATGCCGTCCCTAAACCCCTTTTTAGGTTTACACCGATTGCGTTTTCCCTCTGCCAGCTTGTCATAAAACAGCTGTTTGGGTGCACGTTCATCCGCCATTCGAACAATATGGCCAGACCATCTCAGTGTCTGGAGTAAAAAAAAAAAAATTAATGTTTAAAATGTGGCGAAGGCATTCTTGGTGGAATATTTTTCATAATACGCCCATGTTTCAGAGGAATACAACAGGGATGGTAAGACAATTGATTTGTAAAGAGCCGGCGCCAAACGCATGACTGAAAACCACCAAATACTTGGGCTGTCCTTTAAATCCGCAGATGTATATCTGTGTCCAGATGTCCATCATTTTGTACATAGCTTCCGGGGTAGATGAAAGAGTCAGCAACATACATACAAACAGACAGACAAACATACATGCATACATACATACATACATACATACATAGATGCATACATACATACATACATACACGTATGTATGTATGTATGTATGTATGTATGTGCATATATGTCGATTGCTAAGTAACGATCTGCGAAATCATTATGTTCGTAAAAACGTACATTAGTTCGATTTCGTTTCTTTGAATTACTATCTTTATCATCATCATCATCGTCGTCGTCGTCATCGTCGTCGTCGTCATCGTTGTAGTCGTCGTAATCATTATAGTTAATGAATTAACTTTCCGTGTGGATTCAAAACATCTCATAGCATGAGCCCAGGACAAAAGAGAAGATTTGTGGACATATTCCATTCATGCCAACTTTTGCTGCTCAACGCAGAATTGTTTGATCACTCCATGAACTGGTTTGTCAGAATCCTTTCGTCATCATTAATGAGTATGCAACGGTGGCAAAAGATTCTGGTGAGACAACTGATTGTTTTGATGAAACGATTGGTGAAACAAGCTATTAGTTAATTGGTTAATTAGTTAACCAGTTGACGAATAGCAACAAAAGAACGAAATACAATCAGTATGCGTATTTTTAGTGACAAAATGATCTTCCCAAGTAAACTACACTCATACACTTGTGCGCGCACGAACGCGTACGTGCACACAAGATACGCAGACAAACACACCCAGCACACACACACACACACACACACACGCACACACGCACGCACACACGCACACACACGCACACACACACACACACACAAACACACACACATACACACACACATACACACACATTAGTACGAACCCTGTTCTTGACTGCTATTTTTTATGGACTCAGAAAGGATGGAAAGCAAAATTAATCTCGCCGAGAGTTTGAATTCAAGATTGAAAGATCCAGAACAGATAACTTAAGTTTCGCCCAACGATTCTGCTATTGACTAACATGAATGGATTCATATAAATATATAGCCTCATACCAGTAAGATATACGACAAGGTATGTCATTCTTCTCGGCAGACACTTTTGTTTGCATTTGATTTATAAATCGTTCGTCTTCATCGGTCAGTCCCACTGACACAAATATTCACACAAAATATTACACACACACACACACACACACACACACACACACACACACACACACATACATAAACACTCACGTTCACACGCATACAAAGGTTAACAAAGACATATTTTTCATTTAATGTCTACCATTTTGAAATCTTTAAGCTTTTGTTTAGATCGCTTAAAAATACATAACGACACACGAAACTCCATGCAAATTACCTCCCCCCCTCTACAAGATCCTGTAGTAATTTAACAGGCGTTATTACTATAATCCTGGTTCATATAAATGCATAGTTTTCAGCAACATAAGAATTTGTTAAGCAGAACGCCTTACTATTTAAGAAGATAAAATTTTAAAATCTTTTGGAGCTCATGAATTAAATAGAACTATATGAAAGGAAGTGTGAGAGATAAATATGGGTGTGGTCATGCATTTTCCGGATAATTGTGGCTCGTTTCCAGATTGTTTTTCGGTATCTTCCGCTTAACTGTTTCTCTAAGCCTTTTTAGTATCCCGGTGCAACGGTTACTCTTTACGGTACTGCCATATTCCAGAATATCGAGAAGAATGAAGTCCTTGGAATTCCACCAAACATTCTGTTGCTCTTCAGTTGCTCTTCTGTTGCTCTTCAGTTGCTCTTCTGTTGCTCTTCAGTTGCTCTTCTGTTGCTCTTCAGTTGCTCTTCTGTTGCTCTTCAGTTTCTTGGACCTTGGAGAAGCGGTGTGATGCTATTCCATTGACTGAGCTTTCATTTTCTGATCATAAAGACATGGCCTAATTAGTGGCGGATTCATAGGCTTTAAACGCTACCAGTAGATCAGAACAGACTTCCAACATTCTCTGCTTAAAATCAACTTCTAGTTGCCGGGTACCTACTGTGCTCACACTTTCCAATAAGCAAAGTCTTCCACCGTCTTCTGTAATGCATTATGATCGCAGACCAATGGTCTCATAAATTTTGATTCATCTGTCACTGCGATTCAATTCATTCATTTTACAGGCGTTTCATGTCAACAGTCGCACTTGATGATCAACCACTGCATGGTTTGTATCTAATGCTGGTTCCATTCCCTTTAAACAGTCTTCTATCCGTGCACATTGTTCTTGCCAATGGTATTATCTCCATAAACAACATGTAGACTTGAGCGCATTTGAGCTCTTTCACCAAGAGGCTTGAGCGCATGCAACCCTCCTTCGCCAAGAAGTCAATGACGGTACTTCCTTCTGCATATAACCTCTTATTTGTCAGCACGTTCCTTCTGATTATAGCCTGTTATATGTCTGCAGTGAAGAACTGCTAAAAGAGATACTAAAGAAGAGTTACTTTACCAAAATGAGCAATTTTAACGACCTATAGCCGCTAATAACAATGTTATATTCGTTTTTGCATTACTCATGTTACAACACTCATGTAACATACACTTACATATATATGAATTCATACATACACACGTGCACACATACATACACACATATACACGTATACACGTATATATTTGTTCATACGTATGTAATTGCATATGTATGTATGCATGCATGCATGTATGTATGTATGTATGTATGTATGCATGCATGTATGTATGTATGTATGTATGTATGTATGTATGCATGCATGTATGTATGTATGTATGTATGTATGTATGTATGTATGCATGTATGTATGTATGTATGTATGTATGTATGCATGCATGCATGTATGTATGTATGTATGTATGCATGCATGTATGTATGTATGTATGTATGTATGTATGTATGCATGTATGTATGTATGTATGTATGTATGTATGTATGTATGCTCTCTTCTATTTTATAAATATGTGAAATCTTTCTGTAAGAAAGGAGTTGGTTTCTAACAAAAATAAAAAACTCCATCGTTGGAATGTAGATAACAAAAACAACGTTACATTTTAAACTTGAGAAATGTCACGCATTAATGTTCCGCTTGCAGATTGTATTTGTAATGTGCAATTCAGTTGGTTGAATTTTTTTCTCTGAAAACCCTAGCTTATCCAGATTGTGACTTAGGTATTTACTCACAAACCAAGTGCATTAAATATGGATTAATAATCTGGGTATAGAAGATGAAGTTTCGATGCAGTTGTCTATATTTATCCCGTTTCTCTTCGATTTTCGAAGAGATATTTACATCAACAGGGCAGCTGACCTCTGTGACAGTCCATACTTGTACCATTCTTCGTGTGAAACTGGAGAGACCATTAGTGCACGGGTTTTGTATTTGAGGTTTGATTTTCCACTTTTACCAATCAAATACGAGTACTTCTTCTCGCCGTATTTTGGCATCGTAATAATTTTAATTATTCTTAGTATAGGTCGTTTAGTCATTACCAAAGAAATTTCTATCTAGCAGTTCTTGCAAACACTAACATGTAAAAATAAAAATAAAATAAAATAAAAAGAGAACGGATTTAATGCAAAAATAAATAGGATTTCAGAAAGACTATCTTTTTGGAATACTCCCTTAAAAATGTTTCTAACCTAAAATCAGACACGATCGTCCCCTGTTGTAAAGGTTAGTTGCAAATACGTATGTATGTTAACACACACATAAACATATATATATTATACATACATACATACATATATATATATATATACACACACACACATGTATATCTGGGTACAGGACGTCACCAACGGTAAACAACATGAAATACGAAAACAATGAGTTCAATATGCAAA
>NC_069000.1:19454878-19456031 GCF_001194135.2 Octopus bimaculoides
ATATATATATATATCTATATATATATATATATATAATATATATACATATTTACATACATATATATATATATATACACACACACACATGTATATCTGGGTACAGGACGTCACCAACGGTAAACAACATGAAATACGAAAACAATGAGTTCAATATGCAAACAATGAGAGAAACAAATGGAAAACAGGACAAGTAACATAAAGAACGACCCTTCATCAATTGTCGGCTCCTCATTTCTCATTATCTACTCATTTCGGGCATTGAACGACCATATGAATCTTCGAAGACAGTTGCTCCCATAAGTACCAAAATAAAATTTGGGATTTATGCGGGGTCAAAGTTGGGAACAAAAACAGGACAGTGGAGACATACAAGGAAACCGAACGAAAACAAACAAGGAGGTTCGTTAGACCAGAACGAGGGGGAAATATTTTCTTTGACAAAAGAAAGGATAGAAGACAGAGATATAGGAGAGGACAGTCCTGAAAGAAAAGAAAGATGATCACGTGAGGAAAAGAAATATGGCCGATGGTCACATGTAAGCAATTCGAAGACTGATATTGTCGTTCAATGCTCGAAATGAGGAGTAGATTGACAGCCGACAACTGATGAAGGGTCGTTCTTTATGTTACTTGTCCTGTTTTTCATTTATTTCTCTCGTTGTTTGCGTATTGAACTCATTGTTTTCATATTTCATGTTGCTTACTGTTGGTGACGTCCTGTACCCATATATGCATGTGTGTGTCTATATATATGCATATTTATATTATTTATATTATTATTTGATTGAACGCCACGCATCCATTTCTAAGTAAGTATACTCTTATACTCTTTTACTGGTTTCAGTCATTTGACTGTGGCCATGCTGGAGCACCGCCTTTAGTCCAGCAAATCGACACAAGGACTTATTCTTTGGAAGCCTAGTACTTATTCTATCGGTCTCTTTTGCCGAACCGCTAAGTTACGGGGACATAAACACACCAGCATCGGTTGTCAAGCGATGTTGGGGGGACAAACACAGACATACAAACACATACACACATACATATATATATATACATATATACGACAGGCTTCTTTCAGTTTCCGTCTACCAAATCCACTCACAAGGCTTTGGTCGGCCCGAGGCTATAGTAGAAGACACTTGCCCAAGAT
>NC_069000.1:19456463-19457458 GCF_001194135.2 Octopus bimaculoides
AGAGAGAGAGAGAGAGAGAGAGAGAGAGAGAGAGAGAGAGAGAGAGAGAGAGAGAGAGAGAAATAATGTGTTAGCGATAGGAAGAAATGACGATGGGAAAGATGGAGTGGAAAGGAAATAGAAAGAAGAGGAGGAAACAAGAATAAGATAGACAAAAAATTATGAGGGACAGAGAAAATGTGAAATAGATATATAGTAGGAAGGAATATAGTAAGAAACATACTGAGAAATGCAGTCAGATAAAAATGTTAGTGAGCTTGAGATACATAGATTAGACGAGAGGGAGGGGGAAGAGTGAAAAAGGGAGAAAGAGAAAGAGTGGGAAAGGTAAAGAGAAAAAGAGATCCAAAGTATAAGAAATAAAAGCGCGCGGCTATCTATTTTCAAAAACTGTTATCAACGAAGGCGGGGTTTAAGTGAAGAGTGAAGCAAGCTGCCATTGGCTGGTTTGATGGCGCGACTTAGATTTTTAGCTGACATATGTCCTTACTCTGCCAGATTTGACATAGATTTATGACCTCGCCAGAAGCTTATAGTTTGGCTCTTTTCATACTTTAATATCACATAGGAACTCAGACAGAGAAAAGGAAGCAGAAAGAGAAAGAAAGAGAAATAGAGAGAGAGAGAGGGGGAGAGAGAGGGTGGAAGACAGACAGACAGTCAGAAAGGAAAGAAAGAGAAAACTAGACAGGCTAATAGGTAAAAAGGAAGGCGCATATAAACAACACTCAACCACATACGCACGCACAAACACAAACACATTCACGAAAAAATGTCTATATATAGTTCAGAAGTAGAATAAATTGGTTTCCCGTGGGGAATGAGAAAAAAAGTCGAACGTTTCGGTTAAGATACTTCGTCGGGGAGTAACGTTTCCTGTCTAACAATACAGAATATATAGATCGAGTAGTGATGTACGTGTGCGCGCGCACGTACAATGGTAGCCGGTGAAATCGATATATATATATATATATATATATATATATATATATATA
>NC_069000.1:19462272-19471451 GCF_001194135.2 Octopus bimaculoides
ATATATATATATATATATATATATATATATATATATATATATATATATATACATACATACATACATGCATACACGATACGTGTGTATGTGCGTGTGTGTGTGTGCATGTATATGTATATAGTATACAAGTAGTTATGTACTATGTGAATAGCTGTTATTCAATGGTGTTAATAATTACTTGGAGGCAAGTTCTTCAGAGTTGGTACATAACCAACTTCGTCACTGAACTCTTACATTCGAGTGTTTTAGAAGTTCACTTCACTGCATTGAAGTTTCGAGATAGATCTCACAGCATAGCATTTTGGACATGTATCATACCTTGAAGCATCGAAGCTTCGAGTTGGCCCAAGCCTACTGAATGAAACAGGGCGAACAAAAATTGTTGGGAAATCCGTTTGATGGGTTGTACCTCTGAATTTAATATTATGTGACATCTACTCAGCCTGCGCGTTACGTTAAGTGTACATATGACTGACCATTTCTCAATCACTTAGTGTTAATTTAACGAGTAAGGTCAGTTGGTTAAATGATTGAATGCATATTATCGTTCAAACGGACGAAGGATACATCACTTTCATAAGATGAATTCAATGTCTTCATAAGGTGAATTCGATCTAATGATGCTGATCGTAAGGTTTTCGACGTTGCCATCATCCACGTCGCCACCGCCGATGCCATCGTCGTTGGCAAATTAAGATGTATTGATTATGTTGGGAACACCATGAATTTGCCTATGTGGTCACATATTTTCCAATTGCTATACGGAAACCTATACCATCATTAGCTACATAAAACATACCGTTATCACTGTTGTCGTTGGCAATCCGTCGCTTACGACATCGAGGGTTCCAGTTGATCCGATCAACGGAACAGCCTGCTCGTGAAATTAACGTGCAAGTGGCTGAGCACTCCACAGACACGTGTACCCTTAACGTAGTTCTCGGGGATATTCAGCATGGCACAATGTGACAAGGCTGACCCTTTTGAATTACAGGCACAACAGAAACAGGAAGAAAGAGTGAGAGAAAGTTGTGGTAGAAGAGTACAGCAGGGTTCGCCACCATCCCCTGCCGGAGCCTTGTGGAGCTTTAGGTGTTTCCGCTCAATAAACACTCACAACGCCCGGTCTGGGAATCGAAATCGCGATCCTATGACCGCGAGTCCGCTGCCCTAACCACTGGGCCATTGCGCCTCCACTGTTGTCATACACATGATGAAATAAACTGTACTGAGGAGCATGACATTAGGCATGGAATAATTGATCTGACAAACTTTTAAATGATTCGTATATTTTCCTTAAAATTATTTCAAATAAAGGCTAAATTGTATGATATAAAAAAAGCATGATTGATATATACTTGGTCGTAACAAGAGTATATACGACGCAGGCACAAAGTCTCTTCTCAATAACAAGGATCTTAATATACATGCACCACAATCCCCAGAAGGAATTGCCTTTACCTGAGCAATTGTAGAAAAACTATTTTCAAACTTAGGTAAAAGAAAAATATAAAAAAAACCCCAGTAAAATTAACTATGCAAAATGCTCTAATAATCTTTCGTCCCTCGTATATGCAATGCGCGTACGCACGTGTATGAATATTTGTACACACACACACACACACACACACACACATATAAATGTACATATACATGTATACACGCACGCCGTCACCACCACTATGACCACCACCAAGACCACCACCACCACCACCACACAACACACCCATATTCATCCGAACTATAATGAATATTAGAAAATCACTCGGAGGGCGGTGTTTCCGCTAGTATTTATAATAGATCTTGCTAGTCGGATACATTTGGAAGATATAATAAAACATAATTACATTTCTGTATGTACAAATATGCATTTGAGTGAGTGTGTGTGTGTGTGTGTGTTCACTTGTGTGTGAATGTGTGTATATGTGTGTTCCTGTGTATGTGTATAATGGTGTATGTATATATTTTTGTCAAAGTACACACACACACGGAGTCGTGTCATTGTATATATAACCCTATTTAATACAGTAAGTTGTGATTTTGGATTATTTTACCATTTATTTTCAGCAGGTTGAGCGACCATATGTCAACTCCATTTGCCAATGTCAATTGTCTCCCTCCCTCTCCACCACCATTTTACCCTCTATACACCCCTCTCTCTTTCTCTGTCTGTCTGTCGGTCCGTCTGTCTGTCTCTCTCTCTTTCTCTCTCTCTCTCACACTTTCTTATCTTCAGAGTAAATGTCTGACCTTACAAACAAGTTTTTCATTACTTCAGTGAAATGGTCTCCTTTAAAGATTGCGTGAGTTTTGATTCACCTAGGTTAGTAGGAGACATTGTCTTCGGTTTATCTCTCTCCCTCACGGTTTCTCAGCCCCCTCCCACACCACCGAAACACGAACAACACAAATATATCACCAAATTATCACTTGTTATTAGCGATAGTATGGCTTAAAAAAGAAACGTATACCGTAAGAACAACATCTATGCTAATAAAGATTTCTTGCTAGAAGTACAAGACTTATGTGAGTGGAAGGGGACTGCATACTTAATTAAATCTACTCGATACTTAATAACTAACACCATAATTTACCGACTCGGCAAGCATGAAAGTCGAAATTCACCCGGTGGGTTCGAACTTGGAATGTATAGGAACAGAACCAAGTATTTTTTAGTTTTTGCGATTAGAGAAAGTGCTTTGGATAATTTAAAGTTCTTGTTGTGTTTAAGAGGCAGTATAACATTTACTGAATAGAAGTGACTTTAAGCATTAATAATCTTTTCTGCTACAGGCACAAGGCCTGAAATTTTGTGAGGTGGGGCTTGTCGATTACATTGGTCCCAGTGCTCAACTGGTACTTATTTTACCGATCCTGAAAGGCGAAGCTGAGTCCGGCGGAATTTGAGCTCAGAACGTAAAAATAGATGAAATACCGCTAAGCATTTTGCCTGGCGTGTTTACGACCCTGCCAGCTCGCCGCCTCACTTTAAGCATTCATCATAGTACCTCTGGGTATCCCGCCGAATTCTACCTTTTATGGATTTTTCTTATTTCTATTCTAATGTATTCATTCATAGCGCTTCATAATTTTGGTTCATTATGTTAAAGAATTCGATTAAGGTAAGGTTGTGTAAAGAATTCGATTAAGTTAAAGTCGTGTAACACTCGAACTTGTTTCATAATTTTAAAGATTTTGATAATCTAAAGGTATTTAAAGTGTAATGTTTGAAAATATGAACGTCATGTCAAACTGAATAATAAAATTTCTAACTTTGGCACAAGATCGGAAATCTAAGAATATTACTGGTACTTGCTTCATTACCAATATTCCTATCTCATCCCTCTCTCGGCTTAACACTGAACACTTTAATCCGATCCTCCTTCTGCAGAATAGCCGCCACCTTCGTCTCTTTCTCCTGTTCAACTTTTATCTTCGACCATTTGCTAAACTTGAAGTAATCACACGAAACTCTGTTAAGACTTCAACTGTCTAATGCCACTCACTCCAGTTTAGCAGTGAGTGGTGGTGGTGCTAAAAAAATCAAAAAAAATCAATAAACTCTACCTCTCTCACCATACTGACTAAAATAAAAATCATTCAACAGCGGCAAAAGCAGTTGCGATAGTAGCAGCAACACTAGTTGCTGTTATTGTTTCCCCATCAGTAAATTATAAAGGATCTGCTAGTTGTAGCATCTATTCAAGTTGGTTCACCAGTGAATTATTCCTGTTCATGTTGTGCGTCAAAGGTCACGTTAAGATTAGTGGAACCCCCATCTCTAAGTTATTTATAATTTGATACTAATTTTAGCCGGAAATTGCACTTAGAAGGAATAAACAAAGTGAAACAGATGGACCATGTGAAAATTGAAGCTGAATCGAAGGACTGTAGGAGTTTAGAAGATTGCCACTAAAATATATTATAATACACTCCGTAATACTTCTGGTAAGTGTTTCCGAGGATAAGTGAGTATAAGTCAGAAAAGGAATATGTTTACAAATTTAAAGCGTGAAAATGAGAATTTCTATCAATGTAAAATAGGAAGAAATGTGTCGGCTGATCTAAAAGAGAGAAAAAAGAAAATGGGCGTGTTTTTCAAATGAACTCAGAATAAATAATTCAGACGCTACTCAAATGAAAAAGGCGTGTCTAGTGAATACTGTTCGAACCGGGCTTGTCCCCCGCATTATCAATCAGTTTAATAAGGTCTTGCTCAGGTTTTACTGGAATGATTTGATTCATTTTTGATATTATGAAATACCATGTACTGCAATTTTTAAGGAGCGCGTCTACTTTCAGCCATGACAAACAAGCATACTTTCTGATAGTAATTAACACAGAAAACGCTCCCACAGATGTAAGTATCGTAAAAGGGCGTGTCTGCTAATTATAAATTGCTCCAGAACCAGACATTTTAGGGGAAGAGGCTGGGTTCATCACATCGATCTCAATATTTGAGTGGTACCTTATTTTATCAGTCCCGAAAGGATGAAAGGCAAAGCAGACCTCCGCGGGATTGGAGCTCAGTACATAAAGAGCCGGAAGAACCGCTGCTAAGTATTTTGGCTGACGCGTTGGGCTCAGTAATTAGAACGGAGTGTATGAACTGCTTGAAGCTATACGTATTTGTCAAATAAAGTCAGATGGGCTGAAGAGAAATATTCTGTCCTGTTTAGGTAATCAGGAAAAGGGCATGACTGTTTGTTCCATGCGTTAGAAATAGCATCCAAATCTTCCACAAACCAGGCCGTACTCTTTGTCTCTCTCTCTCTCTCAGTAAGAAAATAGAGAAGGAATGAAAAACGGAAGGGCGTTGCAATATTACTTTTGTACTTTTAGATACATTATGTTTGAAGAAAAAAGCAGGAAGGTTATGGCTGTGTACTTTTAATTATAAATTTGATGCATCAGGAGTTACTTGAGTTAAACAACAACAACAACAGCAGCAGCAGCAGCAGCAGCAGCAGCAGCAACAACAACAACAACAACAACAACAACAACAACAACAACAACAACAACAGTGCTTTGTAATTGATATTATTTAAATCGTACCACATCTATTATTTCAATTGTCTTTGTGTTTGAGATCACTGGTACTCAATGAATGGGATTAGGCTAACCACTGGTCAATATATTTAATTCTACATTAAAGGTTTATATGTTTAATTCTGAAATATTTCAGATACCAATAAGTAACAACTGAACTCACTGATAGCAGCACTGTAAAATTTGCTTGCAGTGCTGAGTTTAATTACTCATGAGCATATAGCTTAGAGAGAGAGAGTGTGTGTATTTTTTTTTTTTACCTGGCCAGTTTGCCCAAGATATCGTACAACTACATTACTACATGAAGATAGCATTTTGATGGATCCTTACAATCTGCTGGATGAGAGATTTACCATACGCACATTGTATCAACAAGGCAGGTGGAAAGGGTGTATTCAAATCGAATGCGGCTCTTTAAAAGGGCGAATAAAAGTCACATGTTTTAAACCCTCCAAGGATTCATTCAAAAATTCGATTCGGAAGCAAATACCGTTCAATATTATCCCACATAACCAACGAAACATTCATCCAAGATCATTCAACCAGTCGCAGACATCCATTCCACAATCACCTATCCATCCAATTACAACATCTACATCTATCTCTCTTGTCAGATTCTCACAACCATCGAACTCTCAATAGCTATTCAAATCACTCACACACCGGCTATCATCAATCCAACACCTTCAAAATTCGTAACCTAGAAGGCCGTAGGCATACAAAAAACTTACCCTCTCTATCTTTCCCGGTCATCAGACTACCCAATGTTTCTCACCATTACTTGTGACAACAACTTGTTTTGTGATCTTCCCATACCTGTTTTATCTCTGGTTCATCCCCACATGACTATATTCATCCTGACCTGTTACAGGATCAAAGCTCTTCCTTTTCTGCTTTTTGAGAATTTACAGAAGATTGTCCTACTAACAATTTCTTTCCTAAATCTCCCATTAGTTCCAGGTTCTTCATATGTAATTGGAACAATATTTATAATTTCAGTTCAAAAGCTATGATCTTTTTCTCACTTTCAGCATGATTCGTGATTCGTAGCTGAAATTTCATTGAGTTTTAAGAAATGAATTTTATTGTTATTGTAAACTCTTTTTATCTGTTTTCCAGACATGGTTTAAATCATCTAAATCTACTATAGCTGCTGCAATACAGCATTTTAGTTCTTTCTATGATCCCAAATCTTCCATTATTGTTTTCCCTAGATATATAAATTCATGAACTTTTCTGCAACTTCGATTGGAATGGTTGCATTAAAACATTTTTTTTACTAGTAACCATCATTTTATCTTCACTCATTTCTGTTTCATACCTTCTTCAAGTTATGTCAAAACATATTCTAAGAGCTCTAGGTTTTCTTTGTTACTGTTTATTGAGTCAACATTATCGGCAAACCGTGGAGGCGCAATGGCCCAGTGGTTAGGGCAGCGGACTCGCGGTTACAGGAACGCGGTTTCGATTCCCAGACCGGGGCTTGTGAGTGTTTATTGAGCGAAAACACCTAAAACTCCACGAGGCTCCGGCAAGGGATGGTGGCGAACCCTGCTGTACTCTTCCACCACAACTTTCTCTCACTCTTACTTCCTGTTTCTGTTGTGCCTGTATTTCAAAGGGTCAGCCTTGTCACACTGTGTCACGCTGAATATCTCCGAGAACTACGTTAAGGGTACACGTGTCTGTGGAGTGCTCAGCCACTTGCACGTTAATTTCACGTGCAGGCTGTTCCGTTGATCGGATCAACTGGAACCCTCGACGTCGTAAGCGACGGAGTGCCAACAACAACAATATGTGCCTCTGACCGTACCAAGCAAACCTTCGTCGTTTTTATCTGCCAAAAGACTGATCCCAGTCTGTCAACATACTTGATAACTTGATGCCTGACATACATATAAATATACATATATATATGTGTGTGTGTATGTGTGTATGTATGCACACATACATATTTATATATAATAATCAAGGATAAATTTTTCTTAAATTTTATCAGTTGCCAGCATATAAAAATAGACCTATTAAGGTGAAATCATATACAGTATATAGTTACAATTAAGGGATATTCAGCGTGACACAGTGTGACAAGGCTGGCCTCTTTGAATTACAGGCACAACAGAAACAGGAAGAAAGAGTGAGAGAAAATTGTGGTGGAAGAGTACAGCAGGGTTCGCCACCATCCCCTGCCGGAGCCTCGTGGAGCTTTAGGTATTTTCGCTCAATAAACACTCACAACGCCCGGTCTGGGAATCGAAACCGCGATCCTATGACCGCAAATCCGCTGCCCTAACCACTGGCCATTGCGCCTCCACAGAGGCACATATATACACATAGAGATAGATACATATGCATACAAAAGTACAGAAGGTTGAATCAAGAATGCAGTATTCTTCGAAATCGACTTGACATTAATGAAAAGAGATGCCAACAATACAATAGAATATGGCCATCTGTCACTTTTCTATTGAAATGCCCCGTCTTTTTTTCCTTGGCTCTGTATTATTTCTCTGATTGTCCTCCTTTCTTTCTCTGTTTTCCTCGCTCTCTTTGCCGAATCGTCAGCCTGGTCGTTTTCTGCTACTCAGTCTTTATCGTGATTATCTCTGAATAGTTTCGCTAGTTTGCCTGAATATCTATCTATCTATCTATCTATCTATCTATCTATCTATCTATCTATCTATCTATCTGTCAGTCAGTCTGTCTGTGTCTGTCTATCTGTCTCTGCCTGCTTGCCCGTCTATCTACATATATGTTTCTGTACTGGCCTATCTGCTCCGCTATGAAAATTTAATCTACGATTAATTCACAGAACTTTCAAGCTGTGACTTTTCCTGATTTACACTATGCTTCAGTGATCGAAGTTATAAAAAAATATGCATCTTTGAGGAAAAGTACAAAACTATTCCTAGCAAATTAGTAATTTACAGAGAACAACGATACGAGTTTTGTTGTATGTCTGTGTGTGTGTGTGTGTGTGTGTGTGTAGACAGGCACACACACACACACACACACACACACACACACACACACACACACACACACACACACACACACACACACACACACTCACACACACATACATGCACACTTACATGCATATATATGTGTACGTTCGCGTGTGCTTGTAAGTGTAAAAACTAAAAACGAATAAACCTTTTACCAAATACCAAAGATAAGTTCTTGCCTTATCAAAATTATCTTCCCTTCGAGAGAAGAGTAAGCAAATGTCTTACAACTGTCTCCAAACAAGAAGGGAAGGTTGAATCAAGAATGCAATATTCTTCGAAATCGACTTGCCATTAAGGAAAAGAGAGTGTAATTGTCTGTTGACGAAGAACATTAGCGGGCACAGGTTTCTGTTGCAGTAGACGTCATTAGCACACCCACTCTACTTGGATTCACGCGGACGAAATATTTAGACTAATAGGAAAAGAGCAGAAAACATTTCTGGCTTAGTGTAACTAGTATATGTTAAACGATAATGGTGTTTGAAAAATAGCTGAGAGAGGCTAGTATCGTGAATATACACAATACAGATGAATAACGATAAATCAAATACTGTACAATTCAAATTCTTAATGGCATGTCAAATTCCGAGAATTCTTCAAATTTTCTTCCTTTTTCCATTTGGAGGTGTTCAGATGACCACCAGACATGGGTTAACTCTTCTCTCGAAGAGGAGATAATTTCGATGAATCAAGAATTTATCTTGTATAATATTTGGTATATTTATATTCGTATTTATTGTCTACATTGATGCAACTGTCTTTGTGCCAAAGAACCGCATAGTGAAGGCTTACTCGAAACCCTATGGTTGCAAAGTGAACTTAACTTTAGCATTTTAACTGGCTCAAATAGTCTACCTGCTTTATGTTCAAACTGACCAGATCTGGCCTCTTAACACCTACCGTAAAATGTAATTTTAAAAAACAATTACAATATCACTATTTTGAAGCTACAAGCTAATGCATAATTATTTCAAAACAATGTGAATGAATAAGCATTACATATGACAGGGTAATTTGAATACTGAAGTTATCTATCTATCTATCTATCTATCTATCTATCTATCTATCTATATATACATACATATATATATATATATATACATATACATATATATATAT
>NC_069000.1:19471747-19472761 GCF_001194135.2 Octopus bimaculoides
AGTAAATTCCTAAGTAATAGCTGACAACCTATGTTCAAGTGTCACTAAAAGTACATCAGTACCAAATTTCAATAGTGACAAAAAATTGGTACTAGTTTGCAACGTAATAAGTCTGGAGACGCCAGGGTTTGACCTAGTTTCTTCCCTGTCACTTACATGCCGAACATCTTGTCAAATTGTGGTTACCACTCTTTCTTCTCTTCTTCTCTTCTTCTCCTTTTCTTTCTTTCTTTCTTTCTGTCTTTCTTTCTTTCTTCCTTCCTTCCTTTCTTCCTTCCTTCCTTTCTTCCTTTCTTTCTTTTCAGTTTTTGTTTGTAATATTCCCGCTTCAAGTCGTATAATTGTTATTTTCCTATTTTCATTCTTGCTCTTCTGTTTACTTTCAATCTTCTCCATCATAATTCGTATTCTGTTAGTTGTCATTGCGTCGATATTATCAAGTAAACCCTTCTCCTCAAAAGTGCTGGCCTTATGTCCTAATCAGATGCAATTATTGTTGCTGCTGCTGTTGATGTTGTTATTATTGTTGTCCACCCGCTTTTCATTCCTCAACATCCTTTTAACATCACCCATCTCCACCACAACTCTTTCTTTTTCCTTCTCTTCCTTTCTATAAACCCTCACTTTCCCCATTTCCTCGCTACAGGATTTTCCTTCATATCTTTTCTACTTTTCTACTTGTTTCAGTCATCTGACTGCGGCCATGCTGGAGCACCACCTTTTTGCCGAGTCGCTACGTTACGGGGACGTAAACACACCAGCATCGGTTGTCAAGCGATGTTGGGGGGACAAACACAGACACACAAACACACACATATATATATATACATATACATATATATATATACATATACATATATATACGACGGTCTACTTTCAGTTTCCGTCTACCAAATCCACTCACAAGGCTTTGGTCGGCCCGAGGCTATAGTAGAAGACACTTGCCCAAAATTCCACGCAGTGGGACTGAACCCGGAACCATGTGGTTGGTAAGCAAGCTACTTACCACACAGC
>NC_069000.1:19473286-19476749 GCF_001194135.2 Octopus bimaculoides
TATATATATATATATATGGGAGAATATACAAATAATAACAACAGACGAGGACAGGTGGTGTAAATAACAAAAGTATATATTAGTATGACGCTCGGGAATACGGAAAGTCTTTGACGTTTCGAGCTACGCTCTTCAACAGAAAGAATACGGAGACAAGGAGAAAAACACGGAGAAAAAAAATTGAATAGTGTTCAGATATATGTACGTGTGTGTTTATGCGTGTGTATATAATTATATGCTTGTGCGTTAAAAAACTATATATTAAAATATCAATAAGCTTGGATCTTAATGATCATGGTTCTGCAGCTTCCAGTGTGTCTATGGTGAGCAGTATACTATGTCGTAATACTGATGAATATTCCAGAGCTTTGTCTTCTGATAGCTCAAACATGCTTGATGAAAAGGTAGGCAATTTAGCTTGTAAAATAATAATGCAATACCTTGTGTGCAAATAAACTGCCACAATAGCGGTGGCCCGACTGAACTAGGGTGTATAATCGCGTGTGTGTATGTAAGAATGGTGTGTGTGTGTGAACGGAGGCGAGCGCGTGTGAATGTATGTGGGCTAACTTAAAATTATGTGGGCCTGTGTGCGCGTATAGGAGCTTGTGTGTGTATGTGTATAAGTAACTTAGTACGTACATTGTGTAATGTGATGTGTTCCGTGTATTTATGTGTGTCAAGTTGTGTATAGTAGGTGTGTATGTGTATGCGCGTGTTCAGATGTTTGTGTGTAGCAGTCAATGTGTGCTTGTTCGAGTGATGTGTGCACATGTGTGTGCGTGTTAGTGTATATGTATGTGTGACCCTATAGCGTGCATATGTATAGTGTAATGTTTATGTGCGAAAGATGTATGTGGTTATGCGTGTTGTGTGCGTGTTTCTACATGTGTGCATCTGCGTGTTTCTACATGTGTGCATCTGCGTGTTTCTACATGTGTGCATCTGCGTGTTTCTACATGTGTGCATCTGCATCGTGTGTGTTTTTAGGAGTGAATACTGCGTTGTGGGGGAATGCATGGAGGTGCGAGGTTGGATAGGGGTAATAAGTGATAGGGGTTGGGGGTTTGGAGGGCTAGTGTGTGTGGAGTTGGAAGGTGTGTGTGAGTGCATATGCATGTGAGTGTGTGTGGGAGAGTGCATAATGGTGTACGGTGTGGGTACTAAGTTGAATAGTATGTGGGGGTGTACCTATAGCAGAGTGTGTGATGAGGGTACTGGTAAGTTCGTGTGAGTGTGTGTGCATAATGGTTTTTGCTGTGGGTACCGGAAAGTGTTGGATACTAGTGTAAATGGAATGGGAAGATGTGTGTGAGTGCATGTTCATGCGAGTGTGTGTGATGTGTGCGAAATGGTGTGGTGTGAGTACTGAGTTGAATAGTGTGTATGGGTATTTTTATAACGGTGTGTGTGGTGAGGTTACTGAGGTAGGCGGTGTACAGGCGTGGGATGCAGGGGAGGTGCATTAAATGTGGGCGTGTGGGAATATGTGTGGGTTCGTTTTAGATGAAGAGAGATGGCGAATTAAGGCCATAAGGAGCAAAGAAATGAAGAGAGATCAATTTCTGTTTACAGCAGAGGCAGGAGTTCGGGTGACTACTGTGCAAAGACAGTCCGAACACAGACAAATGTTGTAGCGAATGACTAGTTGAACAGAAGTGGCGTGTGACCGGGGTGTCATTGTCGAGTCTGATGTGTTGGAGGTGCTTAGTGAACAGGTTGGTGAAGCAGTGTCCCTTTTGATCAATGTACAGGGATGAACAGAGAGAGCAGGAGATGCAGTAGTTGACATTGCCGAAGGTGCATGTAAAAGAGTCGATGATGTGATAGGGATGGTGATGGGTGCCGGTGAGGATTGTAGTGTTGGAGAGAGAGGGGAAGGTGCGACAGCGTGGGCGCAAGCAAGGGAAGAATACAGGTATGTATGTATGTAAATATATATATATATATAAATATAAAGTAAAGTCTATTTGCGGTGCATTCAAATACCACATGCTAGTAGAATATCTCACATACTTTGTAGTATTCCTTCTTGTTCTTCATTATAAGCAGTTAATAAGTAGCAAGCAGAAATAACTGATTGTTATGGACTTCTTGACGGAGAGATACTAGATATCCAACATCCTCAGAAGGCTACTGGTTGTTTATGGTGAATCCGCCTTTGAAAACGGCAATGTCCACTGATAGAGGAAGAAATTTACAGAAAGTGAAACAATTATAGGAGACAGACCGTGCAGTGCATGACCATCAACTGTAACTACGAGCATTGATCGCCAGCAAGTGAACGAATTTATTCGCACGGCTAGACAAGTTACAGTCAATCAGATTGCTGTAAAACTGGACCATAGTAACAATGTATTGCAGAAAGTGACGGAACATTTTTGGGCATAAGAAAGTCCGTGCGTACGTGCAAAGTATGGGCAAAGGGGTGATATGTAGGTCTGTTTTTACGATCCGGAAATGAAGGTTCAGTTCATTGAGTGTCATCACACCTCTTCTTTAAGACCGAAACTTCAGAACCTAGTGACTGTGTTTTTAGGATGACAAAGGCGACATCTCGATTTTCTGGTAACTGACTAATTAGTCAAAAATGCATGACGAATACTTATATTTATTGAAATGTATTAAAATATGGTGTCTGCACATATGAGTAACGTATATGAATAAATGGGATACTCTGAAGATATGTGCATAGGTTAAATTGATTTACACCGGAAAGTTCATTCTTCTCTGATCTACACTCTACGCTCACAGGAGAATTTCGGTTACACTGAGCAGAAATTCGTTTTCAACAGTATCTAATTATAATTAGGCGTACCTCATTTAAGTTTCCATTCGGCTATCTACGTTCAATCATTGTAACAAAGAACTCTGAGAAATATCATTGTCTCTACCTCTTTGAACGAAGTCTCATGGGATACTAATATCACCGTTATTAATGATATTTTGTTATAACTGGGAAGAGAACGATATATATATATAACTCAGATGGTCAGATCATCTTTCACGTATGAGTGATATCAGAATGAGTGATATCAAATTCTCATTGGCCAATTCCCAACAGGAAGGTCAGTTGGAAGGCCACTATTGCAGTTTGAAGACAAACTAAAAAACAATGTGAAGCGATGCAACATTCCTTTTTCTTCCTGGGAAAACAAAGCATCAGAACGCAGGACCTGGCGCCAGTCCTGCTTCTCTTCAGTTCAAAGATTTGAGCAAAGTCGACTCCAACATTGGGACCAACTTCGTGCAAATTTTTGTTCCTCTAAATGGAAACCTTACCTGTCATTGTGGTTTTGTGGAACGAAGCAAAGCAGGCCTTGCCGTCCACTCAAGAAAACGCATAGTAAATGGTCCACAAGAACTAGAGCAAACAGTCCTCAACTTGTTACATTTGCCAGAAAGTTTGCAAGGCACCAGCAAGCCTCAAGAGACATATTCAGGTCCATAGAACATGATTACC
>NC_069000.1:19477072-19480429 GCF_001194135.2 Octopus bimaculoides
AAAAACTTTTTTACCAGTCTATACTCTGTACCATGGTTTCAAGCTATTTACCTATTTTGCTGCTCTTTCTAGCGGGTTAGATGTCCTATTATAGGCATCTCTATATTTCAAATGAATAATATATATGTAGTCTATTGACTAATTTTTTATTCTCGCTGGACCACTGGTGGTAAATTAAATTTCTAAAATTTCTTTTGCTGCCCTATGATTAATAATGATATATATATATATATATATATATAGGGTTTGCCTGGAAGATTAGTAACCCTGCCTGGCTCACTCAAAGCGGCAAGTTCAAAGAAAGGTCCCTGACTGAACACAACTGACTCCACAGCAAGTCACCAACGGTGGGGCAAGAGGATGTAGATAAAAAGAACGGTCTATTTCAATGACGCTTAAATTGGAAGAGAAGGCCTATGCCAGATGAACATTCTAAGAAGGCACCACAGTTTGCAGCAGTCTATTGCATTTTCGTCACCTAATACTGCCTCTCCTTTCCTGCATATCCCACAAAGGATGGTATTGAACGTCAAGAATACGAATGGTTCTCTGGTAAGTCTAGAGTCGCCGTAAACAAATCCATGCCATTACTAATTCTTCATACAACAATCTCCTTCAACAGAGATAAACTGAAAACGTACTATATGTACGCGCGAGCGGTGTGAGTATGTGTGAGCGCGTGCGTCATTATATGCTCAGAAACATGAGTAAATTTCACATACGTGCATATTTACATATCTATATATGTATATAGGTACATATATAATAACCATATAAATGACATCATATCTATCTATCTATCTATCTATCTATCTATCTATCTATCTATCTATCTGTCTGTCTGTCTGTCTGTCTGTCTGACTGTCTGTCTGTCTGTCTGTCTGTCTGTATAGATATATAGATATATAGATAGTCAGACAGACAATCTGTAAGAAAAAAAAAAGTGATAGCAATATGCTAAATGGATACACTACCTATAATACCGTCTCGAGTATGAGGAATGATGGGAAATTAAATCGTTGGAATGCTAGAAGCTGAACATCTGTTGGTTATATAATGTGATGATAACGTTCACAGTGGAACGGTAAACAGATGTGAAAAGTGGCGCGGGTATATCGGGGAAACCGGATGGCGAGGAATTTGGCTGTTGTTTACATCTGGTCAGTTGGCATAACAGATGTGCTCTGCTGAAAAATATTGTAATATGTCTATTTATAAGACACAGGGAGCTATGTTATTGTGGCAGCATACTGATCTCGTAGCTGCTAGGGTAACAACAGCAATAACAATATTCTTCTTCTTCTTCTTCTTCTTCTTCTTCTTCTTCTTCTTCTTCTTCTTCTTATTATTATTATTATTATTATCATTATGATTATTATTATTATTATTGTATCGATCCTATTTGTTTCATGTTTGACCCTTGTGACCAATAAAGAAATGATTATTATTATTTGTTTTTTCTCATTCTCACATATTTTGTTGGAGCTCCTGGAGTCTTGCGTGCGTAGCAGGTTTGCTACCTGCAGCCTACTGTACCATGCTATTCGTTCTTTTCAGCTATCTAATACTTTCCTGATTATTCTGGCCGTGCCAAAGAGGCAAGCTTTTTGTAACAGTTCTACTGGGCACTCTATTCCAATTGCCCTTACATTCCTCTTGATGCCTTCTGATGCTGTTCCCAAGGACCAAACAATAATTGGCACTGTCTTCACCTTCATTTTCCATAGTCGGGCTATTTCGTACTTAAGAGGGTCGTATCTATCTTTTCGCCTTATTTCTTGACTATTCGTGGGTCAAAGGGGCATGCAACATCAACTGTATAGCATATATGATGCACCTTGTCCATCATCACTAAGCCCAGTCTGTTATACTCTAGCACCTGGTTTGTTTGGATTGGGAAATCCTAAAGGGATTTGCTAGTCTCCGACTCTGCCACATTCTGCGGTTTGTGCTCATACCATGTCTTGCCTCTCTCTCTGGCCCCCACTTTTCGCACAGTTTCTAACGTAGCACTTTTCTTATCCGGTCATCTCGCCACAACTATTTGTGGTTTGGGCAGGTCTAGAGCATTCGTTCGTGATATGGGAAATGGCTTCAACCATTCTATTGCAGATGTGGCACAGCGGAGACACTTGCTCATTTCTCAGGTTGACCCTCCAACTCGTGTCCAAAGCTTGTTCTTGCGCTGCCAGTATACGGGACATGCTCAACTGGTTATGGTCAAACAACTGTCAAGCAAATCTGTGGAGAGAATATTTGCTGTAGTCCATCTTTTATACCAAGGTAATGTACATAAAAACACTTCTAATCAGTTAAGATCAGAAGCCATGAAAGCAACTGCCTAGTACTGCATCAGGGCTTTTATTATTATTATTATTATTATTATTATTATTATTATTATTATTATTATTATTATTATTATTATTATTGTTATTGTTATTATTATTATTATTATTATTTTTGTTGTTGTTGTTATAATTATAATTATTATTGTTGTTGTTGTTATTATTATTATTATTATTATTATTGAACTAAAAGTTCATAAAAAAAAACGTTGGGGACGGTACAAAGCAATACAATGTGAGTTTAGATAAGAAGCGTGTAAAAAGTAAAACATGATAAAAATATAAATTCTAAGAATGAAAAATCCCGTCCCCGCCCCACGCAAAGGAGGTTTCTTACGTCTGCTCGCGGAAACTCATCAAAATTACGGTCGACCTGACCACTGGAGCAAGTTCCCTCTCCACACCGTCTTCCTTCAATCTATAAGCGCATGTTTAGAGTAGGCCCCGTTTACTTCTCTCTTTACCCTCACTTTCATCTGCTACCTTCATTTTCCCCACCCTCCGTCCGAGGTATATATATATGCATATATTCAATTTGCATGGAAATAACGGCATCAGAATATGAAATTATTTACACTATCGAAAACATATATTTAGTTGCTTTATACACGAACAAATGTGTATAATACATGAACAAATGTGCTGATATATAAGTTACTAAAATCAGTGCCGGTTTTTCATAGCATTATTATAAGTAGGTGCAAGATTCTCTCGTTTTTTTCTCTTTTTTTTTTTATCTACATTTCGTATGAACTCTCTTGAGGAAACGATGGAAATCAATAAAAATCTAGACGACGTTGTCCTTAATTTAGGATTCAGATGGCGCTTTGTGTTTAATCACAGTTTTACTTACTCAAAGTAGCTAAATACATGCTTATTAAACATGCGCTTGTCAATTTATTTACACACTCACACATTATGTACTTGAGTTGTGTACATACATATCTATATATATGTGTGTATATATATGTGTATATATATATGAGTTGTATATATATATATATATATATAT
>NC_069000.1:19480730-19482306 GCF_001194135.2 Octopus bimaculoides
TTACATATATTTCCTGTTCCACTTACAGAGTGTATCTGTAAAATTGTGTTAGCCGCTCTTTTTCTTTGTATAAAAACCTTAGATTTTCCCGGATTGTGGCTCGGGCATCTACAAACATAAACCGAGTTCACCATTCATTATTGGTATTAATGTAAATTCATAAACAGGGTAGAGAAGTTGCAAGTTTCGTAACAGTTGTCCGTGTATATTTACCATCTCACTGATTTTGGAAGAGATGTTCGCATTTGCAGGACAATTTATCTCTATGATTGAACATGACTTTTCTTTTCTGTTCCAAATTCAGGTCTGTTATATTTTCAATTAGTTGAGGTTTTGATGAAAACGTTTCACCAATATTTCTTGTGCTAGTATGTCTGTATTCCATAGCAGGAGTGTTACTTACACCAGGGGTTTTCAAACTTTTTGACTTGCGGACCCCTTTATATTTCAGGCCTTACCTTATAAACGCTTATGAAATTTATACATAAATATTTCCTTAAAATATCATATATTTTTACATTTATTTATTTGACAGTATTTAACAAGTAGGTTTATTGTCAATTAAAAGATTTCGATTAAAAAACATATAAAATCAAATTGCCCACAAAAAGTATTTGCTGTCCACGGATGCCCTGTCTTGTCCTTGCGGACCCCCTGTGGTCCGCGGACCACAGTTTGAAAAACCCTGACTTACACTATCACAGGACCGTCTTTTCTGCGGATGGCATTGTATATTGTTTTAGCAATACCATCATGTGGGAGGTTGTACGTCGAAGACATTTTACGACAGTTGCTAATTACATGTGTTTTGTGCTCCAAAAATGAGAGTGACATAACCAACAGTAATGGTTACATATTAGTGTTTAAGGGGCTTCGTTGTCTCGTTCGTTTATGAGGTATTTTGTAGCTGTCTCCCGCTCTTGAATTGCGAAAACATAGCCTTCACTTTGTAATGTGAAGTAGGAGTAACAATTGTAGAAGAGGCTACAATTAATGTTAATATCGTTATCTTTTTCTAGTTTGAGGGAAACATACTCATGGTTAATCTTTTTGTGGTATGCACAGTGTTTTTCTTTCAGATATTTGATAAGATGGTGAGCCCTGGTCTTCTAAGTTCATATGGGAGGTCATCAGAAAATAGGTGTTTCTTCAAAAGTTCCCTCAATATACTACACTTCGTTTTCTTCGGCACGAGGTTGGTGAATTTTTGCTGCTATTGTTTAGCAGGAGCTTTTTGAGAGATATCACGCGGTACACTGAACTTAAACTGTCGATGCCACTGATTCTCTGCAATTCTATTGTTGAAGTAATGATTTTGCAGAGTTTTACGTCTGTGGAACGAACTTCCTCTACGGACCAGACGAGTGTTCCAAACGTCTCTATCAGAACGAGTATTGGAAATACATTGTGGGGCATGGTCATGTGAGAGGGAAGCTTTGATTGGCAACCGGTATTAGTGTGTGTTTACACCCCCGTAACTTAGCGGTCCGGCAAAAGAGACCGAATAAGTACCAGGCTTTAACGAAAAAAAAAGTTACTGTGGTTGATTCGTTCGATTAAAATCCTTCAAGTTGAT
>NC_069000.1:19484315-19485745 GCF_001194135.2 Octopus bimaculoides
GACAAATTGGAAAATTATATATTTCGGTTAATTACTGTGTAAATCATGTCAATTTTTTTATTAATTGCTGAATATTTATTCACGATTTTTGTAAAAAAAAATTGGCAAAATGTAACATACTTAAAGTTTTGATTTGATTTGATCTGAATAAAAGGATTGTGGAAATTTCCATTATTTCTTGCGGGCCAAGTCAACCTTGCTGTTTACGTGGGAACTCCAGCTTAGATCGTATTAAAAAATTACTCCAGGATCTCTGGTGTTGTTGGATGACACTAGGGAGTCGCCCGAGGGAAGAGCATATGGTAATTTCAGAGTTTCCTCTTTCCCAAAGTGGATCAAGTCAAACTTATCTTCATTTTTAAAAGCACATTGTTTTTTTCCGCCCATTGGACAATAGCAAACGGATTTGACCCATTTCAACTGCAGCCATACACCAAAAAAAGTGGTAAGAGTTTTGCTCCAAAATTTAAATTTTGAATTTGTTTTCATTATAAAATTATACCTCAGCTAAAAAACATCTATTGGCTTCGGAATACAATGTTGTCTTTTTCTTTCTATATTTTTTATTTCTCTCTCACTCTCTCTCTTTCTCTCTCAGTTTTTCTCTTGTTATTAAAAATAAAACAATAAATGTCCAAAATGATTAAGTGTTTCAATTGAAAAACATATATTAAATGCGTGAGTGAAGGTGCGTGGCTTAGTGGTTAGGGCATTCGGCTCACGATCGTGAGTTCGAATCCCGGCGACGCGTTGTGTCCTCGTTGAGGAAGACACTTTATTTCACGTTGCGTTGCTCGAGTCCACTCAACTGGCAAAAATGAGTAGTACCTGTATTTCGAAGGGCCAGGTTTGTCACACTCTGTGCCACGCTGAATCTCTCTGAGATCTACGTTAAGTACCCATGTGTCTGTGGAGTGCTCAGCCACTTGCACGTTAGTTTCACGAGCAAGCTGTTCGACCCTCTTCGTCGTAACCGACGGAGTGCTCCTTTAATATGTGTGAGCTGATTTTTGAATTGTATTTTGCTACTTACTAAAATTTCCATATATATTTTTCTTTCTTTTTTTTTCTGTGAAATTTTAATGTAGTAAACATAAGGAAATATGAAGAACTCGAAACTGGTTTCTATAATATAATACAAACACACAACAACACACCTAAACACATACTTGGTTGTATTATGTACCTACCTACCAACAAACTTACACCCATACATACATGGATGTATGTGTATTTCTATGCATGCATGTAAACATATGTATGTATGTATGTATGTATGTATGTATGTATGTATGTATGTATGTATGTGTGTGTGTATATATATATATATATATATATATATATATATATTGTATGTATACATATACATGTCGGTATGTACATATATGGATATATGCATATAATCATATATTATTTATGTTATATATATA
>NC_069000.1:19486109-19488130 GCF_001194135.2 Octopus bimaculoides
ATATATATATAGAGAGAGAGAGAGAGAGCTACCAATCTGTCTGTCTCTGTGGCTGTCATTAAAACTTTGTTTTTAATTTTCTCAGTTTCCTCCATTTTTTTTTTCTATCCTGGCTATTTTCCTTTTCCTCTTTGCTCTCTTTACCCACAGCCACACACCCTTTCTTTCTCCACGTACCCAAGGCATTTCCCCCCCTATTCTTATATAATCTTCAGCGTGTTTCTTCTGCTGACTGCCATTTCTCTTCCGCACACATCTGCTTGCCGTCTCGCTAGCCTTTTAGCTAGCCGTCTATCTAGTCGTTTATGTTAGTTATTAGTCCAACAGACGAAGGAAGAGACGGGACACGTCCACCGATTATATTGACTTGCATTATTGCAATGATCGTAGAACTGGAAGCGTCAATGTATTTGATGGAGATGTTGTGGACGGATACGTCATGGCGATGATTGTTGGTGATGTTCAAAATGACTTTGCTTTTCTTTTCAAGGTCAGCCTTGACCAAACAAACTGATAACAAAAAGTGCATTCCAGCCGTGATCATCTCGTTTTTTGGCATAGCAAGGATTAGATTGTACAATATGTCCTCTAATTTTTAAGGCGATAAGATGTGATTTGAAGGAGATCCGGTTGCTATTTCTCGCAAGTCAATTGACCACATAGGAGGCTACTGCATTGGTTCATATACTGTGTGCATTAGTGATGGTTGTAGATATATTGATGGTGATGTTTATAAGAATTTTGATGATGAATTGTTAGTGATGGTGTTGGTGTTGGTAAAGCCAGCGAAGAATAGCAATGGACAGTCGTAGAGGTGGTTTTGATGTTAGCGTAGATGGTGCTGTCATCGGTGACAGTGGTAGTATGGCGGATGATTGCGATCGTAGCGGTGTTGAAAATAATGGCATAAAGGATGCTGAAGTCAGTGTTAGTGGTAGATTTGTGCTTGTAGTATTGGTGCTTGTAGCGATAGGAATGATGGTGTTAATGTTTATGATGGCAGCATTAATGATGGTGTTGTAGAGTGTGATGATGGTAAAGATAGTGTTGAGTGAGACCTGACGTATTTTATCGAATCTCAGTAAGCCAATCAATAAAACCGAGTTACAACACGTTCATCTTTTCTACTGTCGTGTTCCTGCATACATTGCACATATTACAATCAAAGCATAATGCATACAAGTTTCTTCACTCTGCATACAACTTACAGTTTGCATAGGGTAATACGGCATACTTCACAATGAATACATTCTAATCATGTACGGCACACTATACACTGCGTTGAACATATCCCGCATACTACACATTCTTTGTTGCACAATAATACTGCACATTATATAAAATGCAGGCGGTATGCTGCAAATTCTATGTTGCATACTTCACAATGCAGGTTGCATAATGTTAATGATGAATAATAAATGTCTCTTCCTGATCCACAGGGACGCCGTCACATAAGGCCTTAACCTGCCTAATATCAGCAAAACATTCACGCACACAAACACACACGGAAGTGTGCTCAAGCACACACACACTCACATACTCATATATACATAGTTATGCATACATATAGCTACGTGCAAGCATAGTCTCACGAACACATCAATAAGCACACGCTTATTGACACATCTACCTTTCTCTCTCTTGCTTTCTATAAAGATGTGCTTGTGTTTGCATACCCACTTTCATGCTCAATTCCTTCTTTCTTTCTTTCTTTCTTTCTTTCTTTCTTTCTTTCTTTCTTTATTTCTTTCTTTCTTTCTTTCTTTCTTTCTTTCCTTCTACCTGTTTCTTTTTCATTCTAATTCCCCATTCTTACTCTCTTCTGTCTGTCTGTCTATATATGCAAGTATAAATGTATGTATGAGTATAAACGCGCATACAAACGTCCGTATGCACATACACAAGTACATACATACATACACACGTACATACAGACATATATACATACATATGTACATACATATATACATATATATGTATATACATACATATATACATATATGCATACATATGTATATACA
>NC_069000.1:19488140-19488977 GCF_001194135.2 Octopus bimaculoides
TCTTTCTTTCTTTCCTTCTACCTGTTTCTTTTTCATTCTAATTCCCCATTCTTACTCTCTTCTGTCTGTCTGTCTATATATGCAAGTATAAATGTATGTATGAGTATAAACGCGCATACAAACGTCCGTATGCACATACACAAGTACATACATACATACACACGTACATACAGACATATATACATACATATGTACATACATATATACATATATATGTATATACATACATATATACATATATGCATACATATGTATATACATACATATATACATGTATATATATATATATATACACATATATATATATATATACATATATACATACATATATATACATATATTTGTGTGTGTGTGCGTGTGTGTATAAATATATGAAGAGAGATGGAGAGAAGGAAAGAAAGAGAGAGAGAGGGGCGGGGAGAGAAACAGAAACTAATATATACAGATATGGAGGTGTTTTGAGGAAACCAAATAGAGGAATGCATACAATATTGAAGTATGAACTCGAAGGCGCTGCGTTCAAACCCATCTTCAAATATTTGGAACAGAAAAATGAATTGGTTTTGTTTATATGTAGTTGTCATAAATAGGTACCAGACTACGTAGAATTGTAGTACAAGATAAACTGCCGTGCATTTGGCTCCAATCTATGAGAAGCTTTATCCCACATCCGATTCACATTATTGAGCAGGATCATTGAGCAGTTTCAAAAGACAAGAGCTTAAGAAACTCACATTATTATACATACACGCAGAGAGAAAGAGACAGAGTGGGGAGTGAGAGAGAGAGAGAGAGAGAGAGAGAGAGAGAGAGAGAGAGAGAGAGAGAGAGAGAGAG
>NC_069000.1:19489769-19490772 GCF_001194135.2 Octopus bimaculoides
ATTCCGTCTTGTATATATTTTTCATTTCTAGATTTTTAGCTATTTCTCTATCGGGAAAGGCCTTTTTACAAATTTCATCTAAGTGATTTATATGGATGAAAGGTGCGTGATGTTCAACAACAAAACCTGTTAGTAGCAAGTTTGCCTTTGCTACTTTTTCATTTAATGTATCATCTGTTTTTTTTAAACAATAAATGAATCGCGGATTTCGCACAATCAAAAGCTTTCTTGTGTTTGGCAGAGTTTTTATGAGCTAACAGCGTTGATTTGTTAGCATTTTTCAACACAACGTTGCAACAAACGCAGTAGCAGGCGTCAGGATTTTTATCATCTTGCTGTAACCATTTTTAAAGCTCAGCATCATCCAACCACGACTTCTTGAAATTTTGGGTGTACCACTTCCTCTTTTTGTACGCACTATTGTATGTCATTACTTCGCAAAGGGTTACAAAACAAAAACACTCCCTCAAAATGTTGTTAAACAAATTTTAAATCGCGAGTAACAGTCGAAGCGCACACCATCAACACAGTCAAGCTGTCAATTGGCGGTGTCAGAGTTTCAGACAAGTGCACAAACGGCCACCAATGCGTTGTAAATTGTAGTTGCCCGATATAATACAAGTATAAACAAATAATGAACGCGTACGATCAGTAATTACGTCACACAATATTTGTATCGATAAATTCATTACGTGAGATGATTATGGATGATGTATAGAAAGTTTACAAAGTATTAGAAGAGGTGCAACTTTGGCACATATTGCATACAAAGAGTATGACACCGAATTCTCGTTAAAAGATGTTTGCAGCCAAAACTAACTTAAAAACCCAGATTTCTTGAATATTTGGTAATTAAAATCCATAAACCCATCGTTGCTCAAAAAACCCCAGATTTGGGTGGAAAAACCATTAGTGGCATCCCTGTATATGTCTATTATACACCATTTTAAACTCATGATTACCTGTATTTGTAAACGTGTGTGTGTGTGTGTGTGTGTGTGTG
>NC_069000.1:19492230-19492941 GCF_001194135.2 Octopus bimaculoides
TATATATACATACATATATTTCTGTAATACAAACACGTACACATAAAAATGTACATACTCGATACAAACAGCACAGCACGTAAGTCTAGTCAACAAGTAGCTACATAATATTGTCCGAATAGTTATTTTTCTAAACTTTCTTTAATATATAACAAAAAATAACTTACCATCAGCATTCGTGTCGTAGACATAACGTACCTTTTGTCTCCATGTTTTCCTAAGCGTTCTCGAACTGATATGTCGTCTGCTCTTTCCATTTGGTCACGTGGTAGCGTGTCGTCTGCTTAAAAACCGCTTTACGTAGTCTATCTTTGTCTTCCTACCCTCCCCAACCTACCACTGTTTATCTTGGCTTCTCCCTTCCTCCCTCTCTATTGTTCTCTCCCTTCTCCTCCCTTCCTCCTTGTCTCTCTCCCTGGCTCTTTTTCACTTAGACTGTTTCTCAGTATCTCTTTCTCTGTGTCTTTCTCTATGTTTGTCTGTCTGCTTCCCCCTCTCTCTCTGTATCTTTCTTTAACTGTTTACTAGTTTCTTTCAACTCTTCCTGGTTGCGATTATTTTGCATTATCTATCATCCCAAAACAATTGACACACATCGATTTTCCATATGTAGTAGATACATACATACATACATACATATATATGCATATATATACATATGTATGCATATATATATATGCATATATATATATATATATATATATATATATA
>NC_069000.1:19493497-19494260 GCF_001194135.2 Octopus bimaculoides
TTTATATATATATCAATATATATATATATATATATATACTGTGGGACAGTATCAACTTCACCCCACCGCACGCATGTACATGCGCACACGCATAGAAATGTTTCACTGATACATATATATATATATATACTAAGACATATTTATGCGCGAACAGACTTCTGTATTTCAACACACACAGGCACACACACACATACACACATATATACACACATATGCATTGACACATACTAAAAAAAAAACACGTATACATATACTACAATGCACGCACTCACACATTACACGCAATCGCTTGCGTGTGTTTTGCACATACACAAATCAGGAGTGATAAACCCATTTGTACATACTCCCAGATACCCACAGACATTCACAAAAGAATAAAAGTGAGAGCGGATGTCTGACAGTTAAAAGAGAACGAAAGCGTCGTGCGCAGATCATCGCAATCACGGATGCCTGCAGATGTTTGTGACAAAACAAACACTATAGACTATATTGGACAATGGAATTCGCCTGTGTTTATCGCTTTGCATCAACGAAGCAGAACGCTTGATTATTTTTATTCATTTACCCATCAATCTATTTGTCTGTATACCCATCCACAACGTATCCCTTTCTCTATAAATACGAGATTATGTAGGTATATATATGTCATTGTTCGGTTTTCTATGTATGCATGTATGTATATATGTATGTATGTATGTATGTATGTATGTATGTATGTGTGTGTTTGTATTTGTCCCCCACCAGCGCGCAACAACTGGTGCTA
>NC_069000.1:19494370-19495091 GCF_001194135.2 Octopus bimaculoides
TGTGTGTGTGTGTATGTATGTCATTATTCAGTATTTCAAGATTTCTCGCCAATAGAGAAAGAACCGGTTTCTAACCTAGATCCAAGGTTCTTCCATTGGAACTTCAACATTACCAACAGGGTATTTTGTACGTACGTACATATGTATGTATGTATGTATGTATGTATGTATGTATGTATGTATGTATGTATATGTATGTTTTATGCCTGTATTCTAGGATGCATATAGTAACATATCTAGACATGCTCATATATATTTAAATGATAAACTTCCGGTAAGTTTTACAGATTTTTACAGTTCCAGTGTTGGACTAGATCTGTAGTCTTCGAATCAGCTTTCTCCTTTCTGGTTTTGAGAAGCCTAATTTCCCAAGATTGGTATTTAGGCAGCGTCTTATGTATCCCAGGGACCCAATAATTACATGTATAGACAGGTATATAATTACAGGCATGTGCACGCACGCGTCTATATATATAGGCCATTTGATAAATATACAAAAACCGTTAGATCCACTTAAACATTTAAATTTAATTGTTCTCAAAGCGACGAAAATGTTATGGCAAGTTAAATTTAAATGTTGAAGTGAATCTAATGGTTTTTATGTGTTTTTTATACGGCTTATAAACATCTAGCTGCAATTGTTTTCGTTCCAGCACACAATCTCAGATCAGGTCACTCGCTATGCAAGTACATATATATATATATATATATATATATATAT
>NC_069000.1:19495101-19496246 GCF_001194135.2 Octopus bimaculoides
ATATATATATACGACGGGTTTCTTTCAGTTTCCGTCTACCAAATCCACTTGCTATGGTTGGCCCGAACCTAGAGCAGAAGACACTTGCCCAAGGTGCCACACAGTGGGACTGAACCCGTAACCGTGTGGTTGGTAAGAAAGCTAGTTACCACACACCCATACATATATATATATATATACATATATATATCCGTATATATATGAAACTTCGAAGTCTCATATTGTCGTTCAATCCTCAAAATGAGGAGTAGATGGACATCCGACAACTGATGAAGGGTCGTTCTTTATGTTACTTGTCCTGTTTTCCATTTGTATCTCTTGTTGTTTGCGTACTCAACTCGTTTGTTTTCGTATTTCATATGTATGTATACATATATGCACACACACAGACACACACACACACACACACACAAATATATATATACACATGTAACACGTGCATTCATATATACATAAATATATATATATATTTATATGCATGCATAACTATATCTATATACATAAGTATATATATATATGTATATATACATTAATATATATACATATACATACATGCATATATGCATATATATATATACACATAAATATCTCTCTCTATGTATATACATCTATGTATATACACGTGTGTATGTGTTTGTATGCATGTATATATGTGAGAGAATAGTTTCAGTGTTAATAGTGAAAGTATTAAACTGAAAGTATTATCTCACATTACAATAGAGATGTTATTGTTTCCCTTTTGACACGTAATAATGAAATAATGTAAGAGATAAGAGATTGCTCCGGGTTCGTATTAGGCAAGAAGCTGAAACTTTTTGGGCCCATGACACTGCATGGACCCTAAGTAATGCATGTGTAAAATTTAAATGGAATCAGTTTGGTAGTTCTCGAGTTTTAGTGATGCACACATACAGAAACACAGAGAGACAGAAACAGATTTTCTGTTATATATATATCAAGGTGAGACACACATAAGAAAGAAGGAAACAAAGGACCACTGATGAGGTCACAGAAGTGTGACGAAAGAACTCTGGCCGAAATAAGATTAAGATTAATGTAATATAAAGCTGAAGCAAATTAACACCAAATATACAGTGCGTGTGTTTTTATTGGCTAAACTGGCAATATGACCATCCCCAAGTACA
>NC_069000.1:19496364-19497691 GCF_001194135.2 Octopus bimaculoides
ATATATATATATATATACACATACACTTCGTGTTGTATCTGGTTTGCGAAATTTCTTATGAGAATCTGTATTGAAACAAATCTTGTGTCTGGAGAGAGCTATAATGCCTTAATATAACATACTTACCTGTTCAATTTCTACTCATTTATTAACTCGTTGGAAATTGAACCGGTGAATGTGTTATACTAGGGCACTAAGCCCACCCCTCCCCAGGTAACAATATTATACATACATACATACAATTTCGCGTGCGAGACGCGAATTTTTTTCCCCACGAGAGTTCCGGACTCCAGTTATGAACTCGTTTGCATACAGCCAATCAGAGCTCAACTATCAAACTAATGTCCACCAATTCACGAAAATACTCTGGTTGAGTTCAGTGGAAAATGTGTGTTATAGCAAAATGTAACTGTTCTAAATGGGTTAATAACAGTGACAAATGTGTAATTTAGTGTATAAAGTGAATGCGTAAATTACTAGAAAATATAAATGAGTGTAGTTTCTTAATTTTTTGACAGATTTTGTACATTCCTAATTTAAAATGTTGGTTTTGATCTGGAAACATCGTAATCAATGTGGCGTTGTGTCGTCTTGCGCCCTCCTTCCATATATCAATGGGTGCATGCATCATCGCTGATCTTAGTCTGAGCATAGGTACTTAATGATAGTTCCATGGAGATGGTGATCAATTGATCTATGAGGATGGTGTTGGGGAGGAGAATGTGGTGCTTACGTGAGACCTGCTATGCAGTACTCACAGAGTGGCATACACCATTTTATACCTGACTGGGCTGTACTGTAGTAGTCCACAGTATATGGATTTTCAAGGTGAGCTCTGATTGGCTATATGCAAATGTGTTCATTACTGGGACCCGGAACTCTCGTGGGAAAAAAAAAATTCGCGTCCGGGACAAGGTGAGAAATTGACACAAAAGGAATCACGTCATAATTAATCGGTTGATCATCAACAGACAAAAGACTGTTGATCATCCGATCAATTAAGATGTGAAGCATTTCACCCGGTGTGTTAATGATTCTGCCAGCTCGCCGCTTCCCTATTATTAAATAATAAACATCAATACTATTAAGTAATACTGAAACCCTGCGTATTTCATTAATATATAGGTTTAAACTGGGGAAGCTTGGATGTTAACATCACTTTTAAGAGGTAGCTTGCTTACCAACCACATGGTTCCGGGTTCAGTCTCTCTGCGTGGCACCTTGGGCAAGTGTCTTCTACTATAGCCTCGGGCCAACCAAAGCCTTGTGAGTGGATTTGGTAGACGGAAACTGAAAGAAGCCCATCGTATATATGTATATATATATA
>NC_069000.1:19498138-19499921 GCF_001194135.2 Octopus bimaculoides
ATATATATATATATATGACATACTTCTTTCAGATCTTCACATTTACATATATATATATATATGCGTACATATGTGCATATTCTTGTATGAATGTGTGTGTGTCTGTGTGTTTGTGTGTGTCTGTGTGTGTGTGTGTGTGTGTGTGTGCATGGTATCCTGAGCCTTGTGAGTGGATTTGGCATACGGAGCTCCTCGTTTATATATATACATATATATATATATATATATGTGTGTGTGTGTCTTTGAGTCCATGTTTGTGCCCCCACCATCAGTTGACAATTGATGTTGGTTTGTTTATGTCACGTAACTTAGCGGTTCGCCCAAAGAACCCCGATAGTATAAGTACTAGGTTTAAAGAGAATAAATCCTGGGGTCGGTTTCTTTGACTAAAGACCCTTTAATTTGGTGCTCCAGGATGGTCGCAGTTAAATAACTGAAACAAGTAAAACAATAAAAGAATACATACGTACATACATGCATACATACATACATACATACATACATACATACATACATACATATATACATACATACATACTTATACATCTAGATGGAGGCGTGGTTGTGTGGTAAGGTTGTGGGCAAATGTCTTCGGCTATATATTCTGGCCTTGTGTGTGGATTTGGTAGATGGAAACTGAAAGAAGCTCGTCACGCGCGCCCGTGTTTGTGTGTTTGTATGTGTGTGTGCGTGTGTGTGTGTGTGTGTGTGTGTGTGTGTGTGTGTGTGTGTGTGTGTGTGTGTGTGTGTGTGTGTGTTTGCCCCCGTCACTGCTTGACAAACGGTGTGGGCGTGTTTTTAGTCCATGTAACGTAGCAGTACAGCAAAAAAGAAACCAATACATAACAGGTTTTAAAAAAGTACTGGGCAAGATTCAGTCAAACTAATAAAGTTTTCAAGGCTGCTGTCTGGTGGCTGAAACAAATAAAGTATATACATACATACACACACATACCAAGAAAGAGATTGTTTAGAACTTTAGGGTACGTTATGTCGATAGCGACCATTAGGTATTTTCTTCTGTTATTTCTTAAAGTATTCAATCAAAAAAAGGTTTAGGAAAGTAAGTTAGTAATTTGAAGTAATACTACATATACATGTCCGTCTACACATGTCTGTCTATACATGTCTATCTATCTATCTATCTATCTATCTATCTATCTATCTATCTATCTATCTATCTATCTATCTACCTACCTACCTACCTATCTATCTATCTATCTATTTATCTATCTATCTATCTATCTATCTATCTATCTATCTATCTATCTATCTATCTTTCCACACACGCCAGCTTGATTTAATTCGTCCTTAGTCGAAAGACATCTGTTATGTCCTGTTATTATTTTTATTTCTATTGTATTTGTGTAACATTGTTAGTTTTTCTTCCGTCCCTTTTTTTCTGTATACATTCGCTGTTTTCTTCCAAGGAATCTAATGCTCATAGCTTAGTTTTTTTTTTTCCTTGGGGCTGGCCAGATTGAAGCAATATCGAGAATAACCAGCCGAAATTGCAAAGATCTCGACTGAGGAAAGAAAACTCCGAATGACCCGTCTTTGTTTTCTTTGTATCGTCTGTCTGGATGTTTTGTTGTCCCTTTCTTGTATCACCTGTCTGGATGTTTTGTTGTCCCTTTCTTGTATCACCTGTCTGGATGTTTTGTTGTCGCTTTCTTGTATCGTCTGTCTGGATGTTTTGTTGTCCCTTTCTTGTATCACCTGTCTGGATGTTTTGCCTTCTTGTCCCAATCTGGTATTATATATATATATATATATATATATA
>NC_069000.1:19503035-19504605 GCF_001194135.2 Octopus bimaculoides
TATATATATATATATATATGTATATATAAGCGTAGACAAACATATCTTATGTATAATGTGTATACTCACACGAGAGTGTGTTAGTGTGTGTGTGTGTGTGTGTGTGTTCGTGCATTGATTTGTGTTTGCGCGCGCACGTATTTGTACATGTATATAAATATTTCACATCACGCACGTACATATATGTGTTTACACATAGCTTTACATTTATTTCTCTATCTATCTATCTATCTATCTATCTATCTATCTATCTATCTATCTATCTATCTATCTATCAATCTATCTATCTATCTATCTATCTATCTATCTATCTATCTATCTATTATTTTTTCTATCAAGCAACTTAGCTTCACAGATAGATATATCCAAGGTACGTTCAATGTGGTGTTGCCGTTTAAAACGAATACCTGTCTCACGCAATTCTTTCTCCGTTGATATATAAATGTACATACACACACACACACACACACAAATATATATATATATACATACACACAGACATATATACACATATATACACCCATACACAAACTTCGTATTTATATATATATAAACATATATAAATTGAAAGGTATAATGAATATATATATTTTAAATAATTTTCATATATATATATATATATATAAGAAAGTAGGTAGGCTTCTGTTGGTTGTTTTTCCTCGCATTAGGTACTAAATGTGGTTATTTTGAGAAGTCCACTGTGTGGCGTTGTTATTTTTCTGTAATAATGCCCTTTATATAAATATATATATATATATAGGAGCACTCCGTCGATTACGACGACGAGGGTCCCAGCTGATGTGATCAACGGAACAGCTTGCTCGTGATATTAACGTGCAAGTGGCTGAGCACTCCACAGACACGTGTACTCATAACGTAGTTCTGAGGGAGACACAAAGCTGGTCTTTTGAAATACAGGTACAACTCGTTTTTGTCAGCTGGGTGGACCGAAGCAACGTGAAATGAAGTGTCTTGCTCAAGGACACAACGCATCACCAGAAATTGAACGCACGACGTTACGATCGTGAGTCGAATGAACTAAGACACACACACGCACACACACACACACACACACACACACACACACACACACACATACATGAGTGTGTGTGTGCATTCACACCCATATTTATCCTATATATATATGTACATAAATGTTTATATATTTATATCAATATGCATATGCTTGTCAGTGTATGAGAGTGTATGTATGTATATATGCATTTATCTATGTAAGTATGCATTTCTGTGAGTGTGTGTGTGTTTGTGTGTGTGCATTCCAATCAATCAAACTTTTTCCTTTACAGTCGTGCCTATTTTGGAGAGTTCCCCGAATATGAAGATTGTCTCCCTTTCTCCTTTGGAGTTGATCCTATTTGTCACTAGAATATTTTCCTATCTTCCCAGAAAGCAGAGGCAATTTGCTTAGATCAAGAACATTAATTTTGTGTTGTTTAAAATACTTTTAGTCCCCTGTGTTTTTCAAATACACAACACTAGCTGGTTATCGTTCAATTTATGTGAACGTTTGTATGTGTGTGTGTGTATATATATATATATATATATATAT
>NC_069000.1:19504987-19505642 GCF_001194135.2 Octopus bimaculoides
ACACACACACACACGTATATTTATACATACTCGCACGCGCGCATGCACACACGCAATTGCACACACACATACCTATGTATATTGAAATATATATATACATATATAAATATATATATATATATATATATATATATAATGTATATATATAATATATGAACATATATATATATATATAAATATAATGTATATATATGACATGTATATTTAAAGCATATGCACACACGTATATACACATAGATTGTAATATATATGTAATGTTTATATATTATATATAATATATAATGTTTATATATATATAATGTTTAAGTATATATATATATATATACATATATATATATATATATATATATATATAAAACACGCACACATATATATTACAATATCTGTCTCTATCAATCTATCTTTCTATCTATCTGTCTATATATCTATCTATCTATCTATCTGTCGATCGATCAACTTATCTATCTCTCTATGGAGAGATATAGATATAGATATATACATTATATTATATTTATTTATATTATATATACACCCAGCATGGTCTCAAGTCTAATGACTGAACCAAGATAATAAAACAACGAAAAAATTCATAAATATGTACGTATACATACATACATACATACATACATATATATATATATATATATATATATAT
>NC_069000.1:19505999-19507454 GCF_001194135.2 Octopus bimaculoides
TATATATATATACATTTGAACCCCTCACACACATGAATACACTCCATTCGTGGTATCTTATTCTATTTTCTCCCAACCTCCGCATATTGTGAAAAGAACTTTTTTTTGTTCCCTCTCTTCATGGAAAATTAATTAAATATTTTCTTACAATTACAATTATGTTTTACTTTTTTTCTTGAAATATAGTCTCTTCCATTTTTTTTTATCGTATCTATTTTATGAAAACTCCCTTATTTATTACATTATTTCTTATCATTTACATGACATAATTATATTATTGCCAAACAAATATTATAATAAAATTATTAAAATAAATTAGAAAAAAAAATGTGTGGTAGCAAAAAGAAATATTTAATGAAGAAGCATTGGAATTGCGGAAATCATAATAGCAAAATAATAGAAATGTGGATTTACAAAAAAAAAGCAATTTCGATATAAGTAATAAATGTTAATAATATACAAAAAAAATAAATGCATTGATATCTGAACCGAAAAAAGGAAAAATTAAAATTTCACTAAATGACTCTGATTGGTTCAAAACATAATGTTCACCAATATTGACTTCTTAGTGATTGGTCAGTGTGAAAAAGCGGCTTCAGACATCTTTTGCCTCAGTCAATTTGAATTTTAACGTATGGTTCGTTATTTCTCGGTTAATATATATAGATGTTGTGGGAGTGTGTGTATATTGGGCGGTATAATGCATACGAAATTAAACACATCCGCAAACATGTTAACTCTAACTGCCAAATACGTTTAAATATACATGAATATAGAATTATAAAAATTATACATCAATGAACAACACAAACACACACACACACACACACACACACACACATGTAAAATAAGTGTGTGTGGATGTACATTTTTTACATTTCTTTGAGCTGGTTTAGTTATTGGACTGCGGCCATGCTGGGATAAAACCTTGAAATGTTTAGTCGAACAGATCGACTGCCGTATTTATACACAGACACTCACACATACACACACACACACACACGCACACACGCACACACGCACCACACACACATTTATATATATGTATATGTGTGCTTTTGCGTTCATGTGTGTATATGTAAGAGCGCGCGTGCGTGCGTGAGTGTGTGTGTGTCTCTGTGTGTCTGTGTGCATGTGAATGCGTACATATAGGTATCTGTGTGTGCGCGAGCGCGCGTGTGTACACCCACACACGGTAGAAGAACGTTTTCACATGTAGCTGCTTTTGTTCTTCCTATGCTAAATAATGTAAGGAACGCCCATATGTGGCGTGCAGTGTGCATATAAAATCGATATCTACATGTTTTAATGTCCATATGTTTTATGCGTCTCTGATATACAAACATATTTATACGTACATGAATCTAAACATATATTCACACATACATGTACACAAGTACATATATATATATATATATATATATATATATATATATATATATATATATATATATA
>NC_069000.1:19511135-19512756 GCF_001194135.2 Octopus bimaculoides
TATATGTGTGTGTGTATATATATATATTTATATATATATACATATATATATATATATATACATATGTATATGTGTATATATATATATATATATGAATATATATATATATGTTACATTATATATGTATATATATATATATATATATATGTATATATATATATATATACATGTATACATGTATATATATATGTATATATGTATATATATATATATACATATGTATATGTGTGTATATATATGTATATATATGTATGTATGTTTCTATCTATCTATCTATATCTATCTATCTATCTATCTATCTATCTATCTATCTATATATATATATATGTATGTATGTTTCTATCTATCTATCTATATCTATCTATCTATCTATCTATCTATCTATCTATATATATATATATCTTATTATTTTTTTCAGATTAGACTGCGACTATGCTAGGGCAGCGCCTTGAGGAATTCTTTAGTCGAGCGTGTCGACCTCACTACTGATTTTTAAAGCCTAGTACTTATTCTAACGGGCACTTTTGCCAAAACGCTAAGTTAAAATGACGTAGAAAAACCGACACCGGTTGTCAAACGGTAGTGAGGGGCAAATACACATGTACGTGTTAGTGCGTGTGTGCCCGTGCGTGCGCGTGTTACTGTGTGTGTGTGTGTGTGTGTGTTTGTGTGAGAGAGTATGTCTCCCACCGACACTTGACAATAGGTGTTGGTTTCTTTACGCCTTCGTAACTTATAGGTTCGGCAAAGAGAACCGATAGAATTAGAAAAATGTATATGCTAATGTCTTTTTGTTGGACAAAAGTCTTTGAGCCGGTGCATCAGCTTGGAGCAGTGAAAAGTAAAGCAAGTAAAAAATAAAAACAAAAAAAGAACAAGTAAATAAATGTTGCCCCGAATGACACTAATTATCGAACCTTGGTGCAATACGATTAAATTGACAAGACAGTATTATTTACCCGTATTCTTCAAAAAATAAAAACTCATTAATAATTAAATATTTATTAAAATTAAAAAGAAGAATACATTTTTACATGATATATATTCTTTTACTCTTTTACTCTTTTACTTGTTTCAGTCATTTGACTGCGGCCATGCTGGAGCACCGCTTTTAATCGAGCAAATCAACCCCAGGACTTATTCTTTGTAAGCCTAGTACTTATTCTATCGGGGTCTTTTGCCGAACCACTAGGTTACGGGGACGTAAACACACCACCATCGGTTGACAAGCCATGTTGGGTGGACAAACACAGACACACAAACATATACACACACATACATACATATAAATATATACATATATACGACGGGCTTCTTTCAGTTTCTGTCTACCAAATCCACTCACAAGACTTTGGTCGGCCCGAGGCTATAGTAGAAGACACTTGCCCAAGGTGCCACGCAGTGGGACTGAACCCAGAACCATGTGGTTGAATTTAATGAACTTCATTAGTTTACAGCTGTTCATAAGACGATCGTTTATTCCTTTGTCATCTTATTTTCTTATTACCGCTCTGTACACGACCAACGCTTCTGAAGAATATGTATATTGACTTCTACAACAGGTTGTTAACCTTGTAATGCCTAAGCAATATATATATATATATATATATATATATATATA
>NC_069000.1:19513928-19515124 GCF_001194135.2 Octopus bimaculoides
TATATACAGACATGTTCATACTTAACGTCATATATATAATGGAGAGAGATGTATAGATGCAGAAATGTATGTTTGTATATACGTATGTATATCTGTCTATATACTTTGTGTGTGTGTGTGTGTGTGTGTGTGTGTGTGTGTGTGTGTGTGTGTGTGTGTGTATGTGTGTGTGTGAGTGTGCATAAGTGTGTTGGTATTTATGTATGTTCATTCACAACCACACACACGCATACACACATATATAGATAGGGAATGAGACAGACAAATAAATCTAGGGGTGGCTAATATATATATATATTTATGCGAGTATGAGTCTATTTGTGCCTAATAAAGTATTTATTTATTCCAATATTTTCATATATTTTATCTCTTACATAGCGAAAGCTTTAGGGACTACACTTCACTATAGCTGAGACAACCCCTGACGCGCTCACATTCGATCAAACACACATTCGATCAAACACACATTCGATCAAACACACATTCAATTCAAACACACATTCGATCAAACACACATTCAATCAAACACACATACATCGCCACAATCAGTTAAATATCTTTTAGTTTCATCTCATTATTAGTTCCCAAATTTCGATGTATATTCCTTTATGAGTATAAGTATATACGCGGGGTTGCTGAAAACTTCCTAGCTTTAAGGGTATCCCAAAAGGCCTGGTTGGAGGTATTACCTTCCAAGTTCTTTTAGAGGGCTTAGAAAAACTGGAGGACCTCTGCAATAAATGTGGGAATCCGAGAGAAGAATATTTTGAATAAAATAATAATTAATCGATCCTCCAGTATTTTCTTTTACCCAAAACTAGGAACTGTCCAACACCCCCTAGAGTACACACACACACACACACACACACACACACATACACACACACACACACATATATATATATGTATATGTGTGCCGGTGTTAAAACGGGGGTAGCTGATGAAGGAAAATGTTCTCTATGTGGCTTGTGTGTTTTCTGTACTCTGGTTATTATTATTTTCTTGTCTACGTTTTGTTTGCAATGTCCTGTATCAAGATATGCACCTATATATACAGGTAGACGTTGGTATGCACATACCTGTACGTATATATGCATATACTCATTTATTATTTGTTTTATATATATATATATATATATATATATATAGTCATAAACACACACACACACACACACACACACACACACACACACACA
>NC_069000.1:19518507-19525207 GCF_001194135.2 Octopus bimaculoides
CAAACTCGATCACACACACGTACATACACACACGCAAACACAAACATGTTAACCAAACATAAGAGATAACCGACATACACAAGCACACACACACATACACACACAGTCTCTCTCTCACACACACACATACACACACACTTTCTCTCTCTCTCACACACACAGAAGCACGCACACCTACACATACAGAGGCTCTCTCTCTCACACACACACACACACACAAATAGAAACACACACGCACAAACATGTTAATCTAATACACGCGACGGCTGACATACACAAGCACAAGTACACATTTGCTCATACATTTCTACAAATATAATTTAATCATCAACAATCAACAAGCACTTATACTCACATACATGCTTACATGCACACATACATGCATGCATGTATACATACATACATACATACATACAAACATACATACATACACATATATGCATATCCACATAACCACATATATATTTAAGCATAAAGATACACAAGTACTTTGGCGCATGCCTAACCCCAAATTCAAACTCATTAGTCTTTACAAACATGCGTGTAAACATAAGCATACACGTATGTACGTGCGCGGTTATACACACACATTCTCATACCCATCGACAGCCACTCTCAAATACATGTTTAAACATACGCCCTTACATTTATACACATATGCATCTAAGCACACGCACATACAAACATACATGTATGTGTGTTCATGTGATATGTGCAGTAGCGTGGATGTGTGTTGTTTGCACATGCATGGGTATGATTTTGCTTTGGGTATATTAAAATACACAGGTTGTGTGACATACATACCATACTAAAGGTATGTATGGTCACATCTCCAGATAATATGGTGTTAAATATCTGGTATTGATTATATAAGAGAATAGCGTTATTTTATTGACAGGTGATTGTGTAGAATATGTCCTCTCATATATTGTTTGGCAGTGATTCCATGGAGAGTTACGTGAATTGTGTCATTTTATTGAGTAGTTGTTGTATAGGATGGATGTTGTACACAGAGAGGGTACTGGAATGGGTTTTGTGTTTGCATTCATAATGTTTTTATCATATTTAATATTCCAGTTGTTATTGACACTGTTTTCAACGCTATGCCTCATGTCCTATTTATTTCAGTTATAAAATCTCTGTATTTTGGCAACTGGCAGGTCTCTACTTTCTTCCAGGTACTGTTTGGTCAGAAGGATTCGCGTTATCCTATAAGAATATAGGTATTTTTCTTTCAATACTTGATAATTATATCTGTACGATTTGCTAATATCTCCTAATTACTCTTGACAGGTGTGTCCAAGACGAATACAACCAGGATGTTGATATGTATCGTTTTTAACCTAGTACATACTTATGCAATTTTTAATCCAATTTCATGTCGAAGTGTGTCACATTTATTGCCCAGTGGACAGAACTGCCACATCGATCGTTTATGTAAATATATTTGGGTTCGCTAGAACTGAGCAGTCGGATGTGATGTGGTCGACTGTCACGTGATACTTGTTGCACTGTCTGTACATGATAGTAACATATTTTTTTTATTTTAGTTTGCTAATTATTTGAGGTTAGTTATTTGTCCCGTGCCTTCTCTTTCTACTTTAAACCTTCATTTAGAATTTTCTAATTAGATTATCTTTCTACTTTTTAGCCGTATTGTCTTTCTGTCTTACCCCATTACTGTTGAATCTTACAGGCTGCTGTACATAGAATGCTTTTTCTCTCCATTTATTTATTTCCGAATTTCCTTTTAAAGTTTGTCTTTTAGTTTGCATTTTATTACTTATCTCATAGAGAATTTTTTTTTTGTTTCCTTATCACGCTAACCTTGTTTTCCTCTCATGGCTTCTAAGTATTTTTCTAGTCCTACTGTTGACATTTTGTAGCAGTTTACAGTTTTTTATCAGATGATGTTTCTCTTGCAAGACTGGGTAGGTATATCCGAATTGTATCAGATTTGGGTGTTGGATTCAGAACGTTGTTAGTAGCTTCTTGTTTTCTGAATTCTCCAAACCACTTCACATCCAGTTTATTTTATTCAAGCTGTAATGCCTAATTGGGATGATTGGTCTATGTATACCTATTATCTTCAGCAATGAGTTTAAGCTTCCTGTAGAGTTTTTTTCCAATTTTTTCCTTCATTTCGATGGATTGCATCTTATCAATTTCATCTAATCCTGAATAGTTATGTAGGTAGTTCTGTTCAAAGTCTTTGATTCTGGTACCTGAATTTAATTTTATGTTCTCAGTTTAGTTAATTTGCCTTTTGGCATATTTGTGCAATACGATTATCATTTCTATATCTTGGCTGAATTTATAAACAAGCTGCTTATTATCTTTTGTAATTATCCTAAAGCCCATTTATGTAGAGATATTTTTTTTTATTTGTCCGTTGCAGTTATAACCATTCGTACATTCATTCAGTAGAATTTAGAATAGAGTGAGAGCTAGGTAGAATAGTACAGGGGAAATGAGTCATCTATGCATCTATGAATAACCTCCACTCATTTGGTTCATAGGTCAGCTCAAGGGCATTGAATAGGTATCTGATATCATTACAATAAGTCAAGTTGTTCTCCAAAGTGAAGAATTACTGTAGATCTGCAGAACGCTTCCTAAATACTGTAATTCGAGCATCTTTATCCAACAGGTTCCATTGTTGCAGACGCGAGGCGAGGAGTTGCAACGGCTGCGGCAGCAGAATAGCGCGCGACTGCCGAAGCCGTCGTTTGCGTTTTTTTTTCCGCGACGGCCGGAGGCGCTGGCAGACGCGGGCGAGGAAAGGAAGGAAGACGAGAGAGATATTGAGGTTCGTGGAGCCTAACCCTAACCCTAACCCTCTGTTGCTTAGTAAGTGTTAGATCACGAACTAGATCATTTAGTTCAGGTTGGGTGAAAAGGTACGGTTTCTTGTCAGATTTACCACGGGTTTGGACCCATATAACTATATAAATATTGAGTGTACTTTCATAATGTTCGTAAGTTAGGTTGACAAATACTTTAGGAACACGCCATTAAAATTATATCAAAATCTGTTCATAACTTTTAGAGTTATCAGTTTCGGTCGAATCCTGTTTGCACTCAATTCCTACGGAACCATCAGTGTATTTAATGTAAGAAGGATGGTAATTCACGAGAAACTGAAGGGTCACAGAAAGAAACGGATGTTATATTCGTGATTTACACATAAAATACCCTTAGAAGAGGTTATTCTCATTTCCGTTTTTTTATTCGTTGTTTTAGTGTTATTATATGAAAGTGGTCATCTGGCAGAACCGTTAGCACACCAGACGAACTGATTAGCAGATTTCGCTTGTCTTTATGTTCTGAGTTCCGCCGAGGTCAACTTTGCCTTTCATCCTTTCGGGGTCGATAAATTAAGTACCAGTGAAACACTGAGGTTAATGTAATCGACTATTCTCCTCCCGCCAAAGTTTCAGTTTATTATTTTTATTTGTTGTTATTGTTGTTGTTGTTGTTGTTCTAGTTTTACTCACGGAAGGGTTTCGGATTGTTTCAGAGTGTCCCAGATTGCCTAGATGAGAACAGTTAGTCTTTGCACAATCTTAACTGTACATATTTTCGGCAAATAATTATTTGCAATATTTATACGCATTATAAGATAGACGCCGCAGAAATAACCCGCAAGAGACGCTCATCGTAGTGGAGGCAGCAGTAGTAACCATAACGTAAGTAAACAAATCACTCGAATTATTTTCCAACGAAAAGACAGATAATGGAATACTTCAAACAGACAGACAGATCTTCAGCTTAAATACAGTTGTACACTTACATGGAAGATAGATAGAACGGTATTGGAAACATATTGGATTGGAAAACAAATGTTGCAAACAGCAATACAACATCTCTGTTATCATTTTCAACAAAGACTACAACATTCCATCTTTTGCGAATCTTATGATTCAACGACTGTGACGTGGTTTGAGGCAGCTCAAGGAAGAGTAGAAGAAGTAGACGATGAGTGGTAACAACAACAGTTTTAACAACACAAACATCACCTATACCAGCAGTTACAACAGTAACCACAACAGTGACAGCAGCAGTAACAACATCAATAGCAGCAACTACTATGACGACGACAGTAGCAGGCGCAGCAACAAGGATAACGATGACGACATCGATGACGAAGTAAGTGATAGAGCGACTCTAGGAGCAGGCAATATTTTGCTGGAGTGACGGCGAAGCCAACTCAATACTTCTCGTTCTCCCTAATTGACAAAGAGTCACACCTGACCCGGGCGAAACAGCTTGTGAAAGTGAATAAAAAAAGAGCACAAGTTACCATTCTAGCCGTGGTTGTGGCTGCAACTGCCAGAAGGTCAGTGGTGTTTTGATGTGTGTCGGGTAAAGCCTGACGCCCAGAAGCAGCAATACATACCGAGTTGGAGAGAATCCTCAAAAGAATATGCTACGACATAGATCAGGTGACCAGAGCAAAGCATTTCAAGAACGGGAGTTCCTCTTCAAGAGCCAATCCTTCGCAGTGAAGGGTCTGCGGCGTTAAGATGGAGTTCCAACTGGGTTAGACATCTGGTGGCTGATGGCATGTATCATTTTGGAAGACAGTGATGCCCTTGAAGCGAAACGAACGGAAAGGGAGTTTTAGTTTGGTACCGTAGTGGAGATCCTCCCCCGGATCAAACTAGATTTGGAAAAGATTTCAGATATTATCCACCTGTCCAATGGAGTGGAGCTACGTGTTGTTGTGGAGATCCACTTTAGAGTTCTCCGTCCTGAACGCCCCCCCCCAAAAAAAAACAAGCAAAAAAAAGAGTAGGTCCTCTTTACTGCCGTCACAACTACAACGCACCAAGAGTGGAAACAGCAGCAGCATAAACACCAAAAGAACTGTCGCCCTTAAGAGTCATCGCATGAATAAAAGCAACAGCAACTGAAAGTCATCCCCAAACACCAACTGCAACAAATCGAAAAGACTATGAAATTTCACCACCACCACCACCACCAAGACACTCAGATATTGCCGTGCGATGAAGGAAGCGGTGGGAAGCCTAAATGGTTACTGGAAACCGAACACTTCTCAGAACGTAAAGGCTAACGAAAGGTCACTAAACATTTTACCCGGCGTGCGAACGATAGTGCCTGAAATTGTAAAGGAGGAGACTAATACTGTGTCCAAACCAAAGCCCTATAGCTATGGTTTCACCACAGAAAAATTTGAAAGTGAGATATTGTTTCAAACTCTGAGTGTCTAAAAATGTTTCCCTAATTGAGATCCATCTTTTGTCTAGTCATGACGGCAGATTCTTCGTGTCCAAAGATCACGAGAAAGAGCAACACGCCCTGATGTTATTATGTGAACCAATCCTTGATGCTTCAGGACTTGTCTTCCTACTTATGCTTAGTAATTTTGAAGTGGGAATTACCACGCACAGTCCGACCCCATTCTTTAGATTTGGCGGTCTGAGCACAGTGGTTCGACAGGCTTAGACGGCTGCTGTAACTAGTAAAACTGTAGGTTTTACATTAAAGTAACTTTTCTTTTAGGCGAAGTGCTTTACAGAACTGGCAAACTCAACCTACCCTGGAGTTGCCGGAAGGGTGTCAGAGGGATTCCAATCCTTGATTTATTATCGAGGCTGATTCCTTTTCCAAAGTACTCCCAAGGTGGTGAGGGTTTGTACTTGGAGTTCCCTACAAAACATGCTAATTAGTCCATAGCTAGAAGACTGGCAGGTACTACTACTCTCGGTCTGAGTAGACTTGGAAAAAATAGTGGCTACGAGGTGGTTCCACATTCCCGAAACAGGGTTTCATTACTGAATGCAGTTTAAAGTCATAGCTAGGGCACATCTTTTTATTATATCAATAACGTGATCAACAAAATAATAAAGTAAATATTTGAAGTTAGTGATTGTCGGAGGACATGCCTTTTAGTATTTCAATACGTCCCTTTTCTTCAAACTCCACATTCACTTAATGTTGTGTTTTGTATTTTATCATTCTGTGCTCGATAAAATACGTAATAATGCAGTACTGAAGTCCATCGGATTAGATTTTCGCAACATGTGTTGGACTGGGTCAAGGTCAAATAATCACTATTCTATCATCACACATTATGCCTCAACATTCACACGTACACACGCGAACATCCTCCCCACAACGCATGCACAAAAACACGGATTTTCCCACACTTGTGTTGAAAGTGTGAAGTGTGTGTGTGTGTGTCTGTGTGTCATATTTGTGTGTTTGCGGATAAATCGTATGATTTCTTACAAGTAAAGGTTTCGTGCGGTTTACATTAACTCCACATCTGTCAGTCTGAAGCAATTCCAAACTCACCAACAAGTACGGCTGATGTCAGTCGAAGGAAACGTTTAGGTATGAGGAAATAAACCAGTTTACCAACGCATACGCACGTACACATATTCACTAACTCACGAAGACATACACACGCGCATATTTACCATTATGTGTGTGTGTGTGTGTGTGTGTATGTGTGTGTGTATGTGTGTGTGTGTGTGTGTGTGTATGTGTGTGTGTGTGCGTGTGCGTGTGTGTTTGTGCAGGGATGGTCATAAGTCACTTTACCCGTTTCTAATAATAATAGAGAAATAGGTAAAGCGACTTATGGCCATCCTTGTATATATAATGTATGTATATACATGTATATATATGTATGTATACATACATACATACATACATACATATATATATATAT
>NC_069000.1:19528027-19528682 GCF_001194135.2 Octopus bimaculoides
ACACCCCCACTTTTTTTCCTTCCCCCTCCCAAAAAGAAAAGCTCTACATTGTATTTGCCCCATCTTCGTTGAGCCCTGTGTGGCTAATAAAAGAAATGTATCTATCTATCTATCTATCTATCAGTCTGTTTATCTATCTATCTATCTATCTATCTATCTATCTATCTATCTATCTATCTATCTATCAGTCTGTCTATCTATCTATCTCCATTGTCGTTTGACAATGGAGATTCTGTTCAAACTTCAATTCAGTTATCTGCTCTTGAATTATCCATCCCATAGACATGTGCAGACGACGTAATTGCAATATAGAACCAACGTGACACGGCGTATGACAAGATGTACCGTTGAGTTATATGTACAATCCACCCGATAGGCTTCAACATAGGTTCTGTCCTCCTAGTTTTATTGAGATGGTAGGAGTCGGCCTCAGATGATAGAAAATGATATTTGCATAACATACAACGGACCTCCAAGTTGAGAAGCGAAATTTTTATTTGTTTGGCCCATCTCTTTGTGTGCATTTGTATATGTGCACGTCTTCGTATGTTATTGTGTGCATGATAATTGACCCTGTTTATTGTATAGTCTTGTAGTAACTATGTCTCCGATCTATCTATCTATCTATCTATCTATCTATCTATCTATCTATCTA
>NC_069000.1:19528782-19532807 GCF_001194135.2 Octopus bimaculoides
ATATATATATATTTATGTATGTATATATATATATGTACTTGACAACAAATGTTGGTGTGTTTACGTCCCCGTAGCTTAGCTGTTGGGCAAAAGAGACCAACAGAATAAGTACTACGTTTACAAAGAATAAGGCGGTGCTCCAGCATGGCCGCAGTCAAATGACAGAAACCAGTGAAAGAATAAAAGAATAATATATATATATATGTATATATATATGCACACACATACACTCATACACATTAACATGTATGTGTATATATATATATATATATATATATATATATATATATATATGTATGTATGTGTACACATATTTACATATATAAACACACCATAATTATATATGTAGACACACATTACATAATATGCATACATTCATATTAAAATAGTATTGTTTACATTACAGAAGCTCAGATAATTTCTCTAGGAGAGTCCATTTAATATCTTTTACACCCTTTTCCTCTGTGTTTGTGTGTGTGTGTGTGTGTGTGTGTACGTCTGCGCGTGCGTATGTACGTATGTGTACGTTTGTGTGTACGTTTGTGCGTGCATGCGTATGTGTGCGCATATATCTGCGATGTGTGCACATTTTGGTATGTGTGTATCAGTTTATGATATACTTACCTCTCATACACAGATGAATTAAAACCAGCATAGGCTGGTTGATAGGTAGATAGATTTAGGGAGAGGGTGCCTCAGACAAGAAGAACCAGAGTGACGACCACGACAAGGCTCTTTTGCTTTGAAATGTAATTTCGTATCCATGTCTCTTCCTATAATATCTCTGCCTGTCCGTTTCTCTGTCTGTCTATCAGTTTGCGTGTGTCTTTCTCTCTCATTCTTTCGCTCTCTCTTCTTCTGTATATGCGTATGTACATATATAGTCTTCGAAACGTCTAGATAGAATAGAGACAGCTGATGAAGGGATATTCCAAGGGGCTTTCCGTTTTCCTATGTGTTCGTTCCGTTGTCTGTAGTTTATTGTTCTAACGTCCTGTACCCTGATATGCATGTATATACACATGTAGATGTAAGTATGTACATATATGTGTGTATACATGTATATATATTCTTTGTATTATTTTTATATATATATATATATATGAGTGCATGTGTGTGGGCATGTGCATAAAAAGAGAGAGAGGGAAATGTATAGATAGATTGATAGACTATAGACTGACAGACAAATAGATAGCTACATAGAAAGATAGATAGATAGATAGATAGATAGATAGATATATAGACCACAGACATAGATAGACCACATATATCGATAGATCACAGATATAGATAGATAGACCACATAGATAGATAGATGGATAGATAAATGGACCCCAGACACAAAATTATGCTCAGAAGCTTTCGTCTATTCTTTCATGTAGAATATCTTATAGTATGTCTTGATGTCTTAAGCAGAATGTGAGTTGTGTCTGTTTTACTCGAAGTGTTAGGATTTGTCTTATGCAATTTCTTGCTAACTTGTGTTTCAAATGTAATATATAACTCCTCCGTGTGTGTTTATAAAGTGTTATTCAAATAGCCTTAGTATTACTACACACACACAGATGGATGTGTACTACTGTGTGAATTTTGCTATTCACACAGTTATAGTATCATCAATATATTGCAATAGTAATAATAATGATACACACACAATAGAAACTTCTATCTATCTATCTATCTATCTATCTATCTATCTATCTATCTATCTATCTATCTATCTATCTATCTATCTGTCTGTCTGTCTGTCTGTCTGTCTGTCTGTCTGCCTGCCTGTCTGCCTGCATGCCTGTCTGACTGCCTGTCTGTCTGTCTCTGCAAAGACACCTAACACCAATTCCCAATACACGAAAACGTGTAAATCACATACAAACATCGCAGACACATGTCCAACACACGCGCCCTACACACGCACACACATAACGCATAAGCACATGGTAACACATGGTAGTTAACACATACACACATGGTAATTTTTCGCGCGTAAATTTAGATACCAGCATATACACATAAAAGGAAATGAACATTATCCTCCCTTTCTCACACTTGCTCACACATCGAATTCTCTGTTACGTGTATTTCATAATATTATGTTGAAGCCTCAGGCGGCGAACTGTCAGGAACGTTAGCACGCCGGGCGAAATGCTTAGCGGTATTTCGTCTGCTGGTACGTTCTGAGTTCAAAATCCGCCGAGGTCGATTTGCCTTTCATCCTTTCGGGGGTCGATAAATTAAGTACCAGTTACGCACTGGGATCGATGTAATCGACTTAATCCCTTTGTCCTTGTTTGTCCCCTCTATGTATAGCCCCTTGTGGGCAATAAAGAAATAAGAAACGTTAACACGCAGGGCGAAATTCTTTAGCGGTATTTCGCCTGTCGTTACGTTCTGAGTTCAAATTCCGCCGAGGTTGACTTTGCCTTTCATCCTTTTGGGATCGATAAATTAAGTACCAGTTGCGTACTGAGGTCGATCTAATCGACTGGCCCCTTCCCCCCAAATTTCGAGCCTTGTGCCTAGAGAAGAAAAGAATATAATGTTGAACCTCAAGGCGGTTATTCATTCGGAGAATAGTAGCTTATAGTTATTCACAATGCATGCACGCTTGGATTGGAGCTCTGTGATTTATCATAATTGGATAATAGTGCAAACTTTGTGAAGGTAAACTTATCAATTAATAGATGCACTATATAGCTATTGGCTAAGTATAAATACGAAGTAGATTTACGAACGTGTAATCATGCATTTAGCCATGCTCTGAAAACTAAGATACTGTGGTTTAATATGTCTTTTAGAGTGAAACGAGTGATAAAATACCAAGAGACAGAGGTCGAACTGTTAGAGATGTTAGGAGGTGAAGAGCGCAGAGGTTTGGCGGTATTTGGTAGGTGGGAGAACTTATAGTCACTGTGATGCTCCGGCGTTGAAGTGGTGGATAAAAGATTCCCACTAAATGGTGATCGTTGACTTTCTCCGGCTGTTGAAGACAGCGATCTTTCTTTGCATTGAGGATAACTGTCAATCTATTGTTGTTGTTGGCACTCTGTCGCTTAAGACGTCGAGGGTTCCAGTTGATCCGATCAACGGAACAGCCTGCTCGTGAAATTAACGTGCAAGTGGCTGAGCACTCCACAGACACGTGTACCCTTAACGTAGTTCTCGGGGATATTCAGCGTGACACAGTGTGACAAGGCTGACCCCTTGAATTACAGGCACGACAGAAACAGGAAGAAAGAGTGAGAGAATGTTGTGATCAAAGAGTACAGCAGGGTTCGCCACCATCCTCTGCCGGAGCCTCGTGGAGCTTTAGGTGTTTTCGCTCAATAAACACTCACAACGCCCGGTCTGGGAATCGAAACCGCGATCCTATGACCGCGAGTCCGCTGCCCTAACCACTGGGCCATTGCGCCTCCACACTGTCAATCTGTAATCACTGCTAAATGTTTTAAGGTACCAGGTCATCGCCTAAGATCACGTACCAGCAATCAATGCTATCTCTAGATGTTCTAACCAAAGATAGGTCCTTGCATAATTATATAGTTAATTACTGCTCTGCACAGTTCATCTGTCGTACCACACGTCATCATCTGAAACTTTCCATAAGTAATTGGACGATCTAAATTAGCATAAATTCTTATCTGGACTCATATATGCGATTTTCTTGTTTGTTTGCATATTCAAAAATTGCTTTAAATACCAACGGAATGTCTGAAGGAAAGAGTTCTTAGAGAGACTGCTCTTGTTGGAGGTTTAGAATATTCTAACGAAAGCCAGAAATAAGGAACTCGAGAGCTTCAAAGAACCTATTTTATGTATAATGTTTAAAATATATTCAAATATCAGGTAATTTAAGAGAAAACATGCTTGGATTATCAGCATAAGAAGAGAATAAATGTGACATACAGGGTACTGGCAATTTCGAGCACTTTAGTTATAATATATCAAAGAATACTTAATATTTATGTATTGAATTCTGTAATTTCTTGCCTCATGGTTAATCAACGAAAAATCACACACACACACAC
>NC_069000.1:19533137-19535497 GCF_001194135.2 Octopus bimaculoides
ATGCATGCACACACACACACCACATACGCGCGCGCGCAAACACACGCAGAATGTATAACCTAGTAAATGTTTATTTTAAAAGGCTTTTCCTTAAAGCGATATGTATGTGAAATGCGTGTGAATACATATATGGAGAGAGAGGGGGGGGGGGGAAGAAATGCATAATTGCATATCGGATAATTTTATAATCAGGTTAATTGCATAACTTTTGAAAATACCAAATCGTTTGGTATCAAATGTATGTAAAAGTGACCGGTTAATTGCATCTGCAAATAAAGTCCATTTCAGTTAACTGCATATGATATTTTGTCAGTCTTTTTTTTTAGTAGAAATTTTAACGAAATCTAACATAATAAATGATTTATTTGATTCCATGGAACCTCCGTTTTCATTAGGAGTTAGAATGAAAGCATTTCATGTTTACAAATAACCGATATCAAAAGAGCGAAATGTATTCAAGTTATTCTTACCATTTCAATGAATTATAGTTAAAATTCAGAATCTGGTGTATCTTTATCTTATTAGTAATTGTATAAAATTCTTCAATAAATAAATCTATATTCTATATGAAATTTGTAAAACGTTAGTTTTGAATCAAGCTGTGAATGGACGCCATATTGTATGACTTCATTATCATTTACATTAGCCAGAGATTTACACAATGAAATTTTTCTTTAACCCTTGTAACCTTAGTTATCGTTTAGTGATTCAAAGTATTTGAAAAGCATTGACGGACGTATGGATCTGTCTAAGCTTGGGTAATTGAAGAATATCAAAGTAAATTGAAGAACCTAATAATTTGATTGTAAAGCGATTGCTATGGTGATATATATCAACAAAAGAAATAGGTTCGACTGGATTCAACGAAAGTGAATTATGTGAACACAAAACGAACTGTAAGTAAAATAAAAACAACTATATTGGTTTTATTTACGATATAGTTCACACACATGTGTAACATAATCACACTATCTTATTGCTGACAATCTTGTGAGCCAATAAGGGAACCTCCACTTGTTCGCTCGACTTGGTAGAAGCAACAGCTAAATCGCTATGAAACCAATACTTCTTTGTTTTGGGAAAAGACATGTTAGATAATACATGCATGATTTCCTTGGACAAACATAGGATGTTAACTGACGAAACGCTTTCAATCACAAATCAGCTCATTTAGTACTGATCTTGGTTAAATTGCAACGACGAAGGCTGTGACAACAACTATTCATGCGCGCTGCTCTTCAGAGATGTCGATCATTTACCGCTATGTCTGGATAGTCGAGATGATCACTTCTAGAGTATGGTTGAGCGTAGAAGTGCTGGATCATCTTTGATCACAAGAACACGAAAATACTCTTGAACAATGCACATCTCTCAGTTAAAATCCTGAAACTTTAGTATAGGAATATACATTACATGTTCATGTGTTTGTGTGCATGTATTACCTATGTATTAGGTGTGTGTATATATATATATATATATATATATATATATATATATATATAAACACACACACACACATATATATATAAACACACACACATATATATATATAAATATATATATATATATATATATATATATATAAACACACACACACACACACACACACACACACACACACACACACACACATATATATATATATAAACACATATATACACGCAAGTATACATAAAAATAAACATATGCACACATACACATATATATGTGTATAGGGATATATATATTTATACATTTTTTTGTTTAGAATATCGTGAAGCACACACATAATCTTTTAAATAACAGCAAGTAAATATTGGGTTAATAAACAATTTTAGATGGAAAATGTCGTAGTTTACATGCTAATACCCATAGCTTTATGTGTGCGCTTCGAGATTATTAATGAAAAACTTAATTCACGTTCTCTCGAAAGTTTATAAAATTCTTAAGGCGTCAACAATATACATACATACGCGGAAGTAACACACATAATATATGCATACACCCACATACATACATCACACAAGCACACACAAAACGTGTATGCATATGTTAAAGCTTTGTCATTACGATTTTAGTTTTGAACTGGTATCGAACTGAAGACAATTCGCATTCGAGAATACTGTACACATAACTCTAAGGTCACCATCTTTAGTATCCCAAGGTTTATGAACTCATCGATGAAAATCCACTGTCACATATAGAAAAAATTTATAATTAAAAGTACAATAAATAAGTATAATATAATACAAAGTAAATATCATAAGATCAAGATATAATGCAGTGTTCCGTGATAGAAAGCTCAACAAAAAAAGTACTTCATCTGGTGATATATATATATACTCATTTATTATTTGTTTTATATATATATATATATATAT
>NC_069000.1:19535686-19538427 GCF_001194135.2 Octopus bimaculoides
AGTTGGAAGCAAAAGTCTTATCACAGAACCACGTTCGGCAAAAAAGACCAATAGAATAAGTACCAGGCTTAAAAAGTATGTGCTGGGGTCAATTCGTTCGACTAAAATTATTCAAGGCGGTGCCCAGCATTGAGGCAGCAGTCTTATGGCTGAAACAAGTAAAAGATAAAGATATATATATATATATATATTTGTTTTGAAAGATTTATGATATGAAATCGTGTGTTGAAACAGATGTTGTTGTATTTGGGGATGGTCATATTGCCAGTTTAGCCAATAAAAACACACGCACTGTGTATTTGGTGTTAATTTGCTTCAGCTTTATATTACATTTGTGTTGCAAGATGGAGTAAGTGCACCAAGAGCACACACGAAAACGAAAAGTGTCGTTGAAGAGGTCACAGATGTGTGACGAAATATTTCCGGACAATGGATATATGAGTTGAAAAAAGAAAAAAAAAAAGAACTGTAATAAATGACTGAAGAACAAATATGTAGTGCGAGTGTTTATTTGGCATAAATAAAAAAATAAAAATGACCGTCCCGAAATTCAATATATATATATATATATATAGATACATTTCTTTTATTAGCCACACAGGGCTCAACAAAGATGGGACGAATAGATAGATAGTGTGTGTCCCTCCCCTCACACTATCTATTTAGTCCTTCTCACTAGCACACTCTCTCTCTCTCTCTCTCTGTGTTTCTCCAGATAACTTTCCCGCCTTTTAGAGTCTGGATGAATATCGTATCAGGAGCTCTGGTGCTGTTGAAGTAGGTGGCGACGCCTGTGGTAGTAGTCATGCTAGTTATGTTTACAATGATAATGACTATAGTGGCATTGATTGAATGCTGTGATCCATAGTGCTGATGAGGGAATTGATGATGATGATATTCATGATGATGGAAATTTCTGAAGTTATAATATTGATGGCGATTTTGCTGTTGGATGTTCAGTGTGGTGGCCATGACTGTATCGGAATTTGTGGATGATGACCTTTGTTGTTCCAGATTTTCTTTCGGTATCTATCTATCTATCTATCTATCTATCTATCTATCTATCTATCTATCTATCTATCTGTCTATCTATCTGTCTATCTGTCTGTCTGTCTGTCTGTCTGTCTGTCTGTCTGTCTATCTATCTATCTATCTATCTTTTTTTTTTCTTTTCTCTCGGTCCCTTTTGATCGAACTCCCCCCTTTTTTCTTTCCTACGATCCCTTTTGATCGACACCCACCCCTACTTTTTTTTCCTTCCTTCCCCCTCCCAAAAAGAAAAGCTCTACATTGTATTCGTTCCATCTTTGTTGAGCCCTGTGTGCCTAATAAAAGAAATGTATCTATCTGTCTGTCTGTCTGTCTATCTATTTGTCTGTCCATCCATCCATCCATCCATCTATCCATCCATCCATCCATCCATCCATCCATCCATATCTGCCTGTCTCTATTTTCTCACTTCACCAACCTACCTAACTACCACCCTAGACAACCACTTACCCGCCCTTCTATGTAGACAATACCACTCAGCCATTCCCCTCCCTAACCAACTGTTTGTCTGGCTGTCTGATGATAATCAGAATAGCTGACTGTCTGGCAGTTTGTTTCTACGCCATCCTATAGACATGTCTACATACCTGCCTCTTTACCTGTCTGCGTGCCTGTCTGTGCGTCAGCCTGTGTGCCTGTAAGCAAGACAAACTTTTGACAAATAGTTATAGGTGGGTGGGGTGGGGTGGAGGGACTGCTGTCTGGTAAGCGACATTCCTGAGAGCCATCGCCATTGAATGCGAATATTAAAGAAAGCAAACTAATTTACATAGACGCATGCGAGTACAAGCATATAACATATATACATACAAACGCACATAAATACACACGTACATAAACACACACGTAACTATATAGATAGGGATACACTAGCATACGCTGTCCAACACACATTCACATCAAATCACTAGCACCGCACGCATTCATACAGCCATTCGAACACTCACAAAATGATACACACACACACACACACACACACACACGTACAAAAATGCAAATACATTCAACGCTCACAGATGCACACGAATTGACTACTTCCTCCTTCCTCCTTCCTCTTCCTTCGCCCATTCTTCTCTCCTTTTCTTTGTCTTTCTCCCCCCCCCCTATTATTAGTCTATCCTCCTCTTTCACACTTTCTCCTGCTCTCTATCGTACAGACTCTGTTTCTCCATCTTTTTTGTTTCTCCTTTTGTCCATCTTTCAGACAACCACCTTCCCCTTCTTATGCCTTTTCTTTACTTTCTTATCCTATTCCTTCTTTTCTCCTCCGACTCAAACGCTCCCAGATCCCTCTAAAAATACATTTCACACACTTTCTCTCTATATATATCTCCTCTGCTTCCCAACGCCGCTTCCAATTCTTCAATGGCTACTATACAACCTCCCCTGCTCACACTCCAGTACATGTCCCTCTTCCTGATTTGTCTTTTACTTATATACGTGTTCACCATACATGTTCTGTTACAACTTCCACTCATTTCATTATGATTCTGCGTGTATTTGTGTGCTTATATACACGATACATATTTTATACATATGTACATACGTATTTTATGTGTGTGTGCTTGTGTGTGCGTGGTATCTATCTATCTATCTATCTATCTATCTATCTATCTATCTATCTATCTATCTATCTATCTATCTATCTATCTATCTAATCTCTCTCTCTCTCTCTCTCTCTCTCTCTATAT
>NC_069000.1:19539330-19543647 GCF_001194135.2 Octopus bimaculoides
CATTACGATTTAAATCTTTGTGGGCGAGAAAGCTTTGATCCATCCCTGAGTAGCTGTGAACAGTTGTTGACCCTTGAGAAAGCACAAGTTTAACATTACCTCATTGCGTTTCTAGCTTCATATTTGGGACACAGCAAATGCTACATACAACAGATATTTTAGACTGCAGTCAACAAAAGGTCAGCCAACTAATTAGAAAATTTTCACTCACTAATATAATTGTAAGCATATCCTCTCTCTCTCTCTCTCTCTCTCTCTCTCTCTCTCTCTCTCTCTCTCTCTTCTGTTACAACTGCAACTGTTTTAAACTTGCAAGTTGTCCATCATACCACCAAAACCTTCTTTTACTACCGTTCTACAACTATTACTATACTATCACACTCTACCCTTTCTATGCTTCTTCTATTACTAAGGCTACAGCTCTTTCTACACTGGGCTCGAAAACTGTGCACTATATACTTTGAGATAATCCCGATTCTTTACCTATCGCTTCCTTGTGTGTCTCACTTCAAGCGCAAAAACCTCCTCTTCAAATATCAATCCTTGGAGGTTCAAGTTAAATATCAATTTTATCGACCTCCCTAGTCTGGGAGGGATTGTGAATGTCATGGGAACTGCTCTCCCCACCCCCATTTAATTTTTCATCCTCTTCAAACTAAATACCAGCAGCAGCAGCAGCAGCAGCAGGAACAACAACAGCAATGGCTGCAACAACAATAACAACATGGACAAGAAGCGCTATTACTGCAACAATTAATCATCATGATCATCGTCGTCGTCGTCGTTGTGGTGGTGGTCGTTATCCTCATCAACGACGATGACGACGGCAACCGTAGCAACAACAGCAGCAGCAATAATCCCACAACAATACCAATAGAATTAGCAACAACCATAAACAACAGCCACAACGAAATCACCAAAAAACAACAAAAGAAGGATAACAAGCTCAGTGACTATGAGAATAATAATACTACCACCACCACCACCACCACCATTTCCACTAACAACAACAAAATCAAAAAAAAAAAATAACAACTGCAGTAATGACAATGATGACAACATAAAACAGTCAAAAAACATCGTTCAGTTTTTCATCCGGGGTGAGTCATATAACAAATTAAAATGGCGACTGCAATTTGTTAAGCCTTATCATCACTTGAGGATTTCAAAAAAAAATATTAATAACTGCACTCCATTTCGGACAGCAAGGAAAGGTGAAGGTGGGAGTAAGGAGGTTTAGATAATCAAGATAACTTGATAAATAAACGCCTTTAAATACATGCACATTTAGTCATGTATAAAGCTTTTAAACGTCCATATAAAATCCACAGCATTGTCTACAACAAATTAAATTGTATCTCTATGCCATTGCCAGTTAGAAAACTGATTTATTACAAAGGTCTTTATTAAAATACAAAAAGAGAATGGCTTCAGTTCGTTTATAGTCATTCATCCCATCAACAGTTACGCCATGTTCGTTACAACAGAGCTTACGTGTGTATGTCTTTATATGTATGTATGTCTTTATATGTATGTATATATGTATGTATGTATGTCTTTATAACTGAAATACTGATAGCCCTTCCTGTTACTATCTATCATATCCTTCATAAGTAACTAATACATCACACCTCCTGAAGATGAAGATGGCATGAAACTAGAGATGCGAGATAAAAAATTAAAAAAGTTTGAATATGGTTGATTTATTTGTTTTCGTTAAAATTCCGTTATAACGTATCCCAGTTCAAAATATGAAAATCAATGGAAAAATACGCTTCAAGTTACGAAATTTCTTGTTACTCAAAGATTTCCAATAATTGGAAATTCCGTAACGTAGGAGATGCATCACACACACTTATCTTCGATGTGATTTTTTAAAAATACACATTTCTAATAGATTTTCCGAATCGCATGCGCAATGATATTCGGTAACCGGCCGGCGCGAAGTGTTCATGAATTTCTGAAAATTCACATGAGTCGGCTTTCTTTCTTCATAACTTTTGAAAAAAAAAATGGATATTTTTTAACGAAATTTTCTAAAAATACCCCTGAGGGTGTGTAGTTTACGATTATTTCGAAATTTAATGCGAAAAAAAAAATGGAAATTCAAACACCCCTTTCCACGCCCGGATAGAATTTTCACAACAAATTCCAATATAATCGTATTTGATACCATCTGAAGCGTATTTGTAGAAAATTTCATTAAGAAATATCCATTTTTCTGGACGTTATGAGGAAACAAATCCGGAGGGGTACATTTGTGTATGTACGCCAATTACATTAACATTAATACTATGATTACATTGCTGTTACATATATCTACGTATCGGCTTGCTTCGCTTCATTTTCATTTTGTATGTAAAAATATTTAATTATATGACTGCATGTTCGGTTTGCTTCAAAAAAGTGAAATAATGGAAATGAGATTAGCTGAATTTTTCACTACAAACATAAACATATTGGGTTGGCAAGAAAGTAATTTCGTTTTTTTTAGTGTGAAATAAAAATCATTTTTGTTTTCATTCAAAGAATAAACTTCAATCAATCATATATTTTCCATTTTGTTCGACGACCTTTTGCCATCTTTATGGTAACTTCATGATTCCACGTTCATAGAACTTCTGGTCCTTATCAGCTAAAAACTGAAGCAAGTGCAATTTCAGGCCATCATCATTATTGAAGTTTCACCATTCAAAGAATTTTGCAAACTTCGAAATAAATGATAATCCGATGGTGTAAGGTCAGGGCTATATGGTGAATGTGACATCACTTCTCAACCAAGTTCCACTGATTTTTTATGAGTTAGCATAGAGGTGTGTGGTCTAGCGTTGTCATGATGGAATACGAATCCTTTACGATTTGCCAATACTGACTGTTTTTCTCTGATTGCTTCCTCCAGTTTCATTAGTTATTGAGAGTAAACATCCGAATTGATCGTTTGGTTCCTTGGAAGCAGCTCAAAATACACAACGCTTTGTAATCCCACCAAATTGACAGCATGACCTTTTTTTGATGCAAATCAACTATCAATGTAGTTTGTGCTGGTTCATTACGATTGGACCACGATCGTTTTCGATTGATGTTATTGTAGACAATCTATTTTTCATCACCAGTGATGATGCGGTTCAAAAAAAGTTCGATTTCATTGCGTTTGAGATGCATATCGCAAATATTGATTCGTTGTTTTAATTCGTTGATTCGTTGTAAGACCTAAATATCAAGCTTCTTAGTGAGTCCAAGACACTTTAAGTGAATTTCATTTGCTGTGTGTGATACATTTAATCTCTCTGCAATCTCTCGCTCAGTTATATGACAATCAGATTCAGTTATGGCTTTCATCCGGTCATCATCAACTTTAGTAGGTTGACCAGAGCGTTGTTCATCTTTGAGTGAAAAATCTCCTGAACGGAATGTTTAAAACCATTTCTAACATGTGCGTTCTGTTAAGCAATCAACAGTATAAACTTCGCATATCTCTTTGTGAACCTCAGCAAGTTTCTTGCCTTTACGGAAATTTTAAAAAAGCAAAATATGGTGAAAATGTTCGTTTTTGCACTCCATGTTAAAATTGACATTGAACTAACAGCTGTGAACAAAATTACGCACAATTTGTTTCTAAAGTAAGCTAAGAGTAACGGCTATCAAATGTCGAAAGGAAAAAATCATAACATTGACAAAAGTCATTCAAACAAATCGTAACTCTATCTATTTGCGAAAAACGAAATTACTTTCTTGCCAACCCAAGTGATAAGATAATGTTATTTCCGATGATATTGTGTTTAATAACGACGATTAACTGTATTAAAAGTGTGTGTGTGCATCTGTGTGTGTTTGTATGTGTGTGTGTGTATCAATTTACTGGCAGTATTTAGGCAGTAATTTGTTATTGTTTTATAAATGCACGTTCTTTTAACATAATTACAATTCATCTTATAACTCTATTTTACGTTTCCCAATTTTGACGTTCCATCTTCCTTCATATTGCATATCTTGCAAGCGTTCTTTTCACATGCATGCCACATGGGCATACCTACACAAGTATGCACCCTCTCGAATTTGTTTCTTCATAACGTCCAGAAAAATGGATACTTCTTGATAAGATTTTCTACAAATACGCCTCATGTGGTGTAGATTCCGATTACATCGAAATTTGTTGTGAAAATTTTTTTCCGTGGCTAGGAAGAGAAGATTCGAAAAATCTACACGAGCTGGTTTTCTTTCTTCATAACAAAAAGGAGGGGTTAATTTTTTTAATGAAATTCTCTACAAATATCTTTCAGAATGTATACATTACGGTATATTGGAATTTAATGTGGA
>NC_069000.1:19544182-19544776 GCF_001194135.2 Octopus bimaculoides
ATATATATATATATATATATATATATATATATATATATATACATATACAAATACGCATAATCGAGGAAATACCTTTGATATGCCACACTTCCACCCAGCTGAGGCCAAAACTTAGAACAGGGCTAAGCAGTAAAATGCTGGAAAGTACTTTATTTCATGTAAAAATGACGGATGCACAGGGACATCACTGTGTCGACTGAAGAGACGATCGAATGAAACTAGGGTCTGTGTAACTACTATGTGTTTATAGGGTCCGTGTAACTACTGTGTGTTTATCGAACGTATACTAGAAGTCTAATATGGACGTTTGACTGTACCTTGATATTTTTTAATTACATTATTTTGAAGTAAAAAATTCCGAGTATTTTTCTCAAGTCTATGGTCTTGAAAATATTGAGATACAAATTTTTTCATTCAAATTCATTACAAAACTGTGATGATTGTTTCTCAATCGCATACACATTGTCTATCTCACATGCACATACAGTACACACACTCACAAACACATACTCTCTGTCTCTCTCTCTCATGCGTAGACTCCCTCTTCCCCTCACTTTGTCATTTTCTCTTTCTCTCTCTCTCTCTCTCTCTCTC
>NC_069000.1:19544786-19545958 GCF_001194135.2 Octopus bimaculoides
ACACACACACACATACACACACACACATACTTTTCTTACACGGTCTGTTTACGTTGTAGAAATTCTGTCATGATTTCTTCACAGTCACCAACGGCATTTAACGTTCTTGATTAGTTATAATGCTTGTCAAGTATCGTAAACAGTAAACAGTTAATAGTTACGGTTCAAGTTTTCGCTATTCTTATTCATACTTTTGACTGTTTTTTTATTAAGTCTAGAAGACTTGAAAATATTCAAGTAGAATTTTTACATTAAATTTATTTGAAATTTATATTATTTACAGTTCAAACTTTTACTATTGCCTCCATAGAGTACACATAAACACACACACTGTTTCTCTCACATGTACCCAGATAAATCATTTTGCGGAGATTATACATCGCTTTATGTTTTAGATACTTATTTCTTTCATTTTTTTTTATTATTTGTAGTTCAAGGTTTCATTATTTTGATTCATTCTTTTGATTCATTCTTTTGATTCAACTTTTTTTTATTAATGTGTTGATTTGTTTTATTTTCCTCATACATTATTACATTGATTTCATTTGTGTGACATTCAACAATCTTGTAGAAATTGTTCTCTGAGAATTGTTTCTCGGTTTTTTTCAATGAAATTATTTAAAAAAATCAATTAAGCATCTATGAAATGTTCCTGGGAAACATTTCATGTTTCCCAGGAACAATGAAAGAATATTGTTTACTCATTGCTGTGAGAGAAGGAGCTAACGTCACTTTACTACAGAATTCATTGGTTCTCTTGAACTGTCTGGATTGCAACAACATAAGCTGGAATTGAAGACAGGATCTCCGGTATTTTCAGTGAGAAACTTAGATCCTCCAAGACTTTGCAATGGAACACGGATGATAGTACTGGATAGAAATGCTGGAGAATCTAATCATAGCTAAGATCAATGTTGATGCATTAAAAAATAATATTGTTATGATTCCTAAAATTAAGCTCAAAACATTAGGTGAAGATGTACCTGTTGAGTGAACCCAGTTCATGATACAGTCATGCTTTGCTCACGGAAGATCAAAATCAGTCCCGAATGAATGTGTATCGTGAACTGAAAGGACAGTTCGAAGTTGATACGGGCCTCTTTTCGAAGCTCATCACTGGTGACGAAAGCTGGTGAAGTAAAAAACGACGGAGGGTTTAAAAGGTATCACTT
>NC_069000.1:19546521-19549505 GCF_001194135.2 Octopus bimaculoides
TGTGTGTGTGTGTGTGTGTGTGTGTGTGTGTGTGTGTGTGTGTGTGTGTGTATGTGTGTGTGTGTGTGTGTATGTGCGCGGATAAAAACACATAATGTATCTTTTCGGATGTCTTCCAATCTCCTAGAAATAGCAGTTGTCTCCCTAAATTCAAAACATGACGTCTGAAAGACAGAACACAACAATGGATAATGTGATCTTTATAGAATGTCGTACATAACAAAACAAAAAGGCGGCATTGTCAAGGTTGGAACGCCTTTTTTCTCACACACGTGCTTGATTATGGCTTATTTTGCGCGTAGCAAATTGCAGTTTCGATACCTAACATATACACATATGCGTAGACACCAGTGGAATCAGATGAAATATCCCTTAAATGGATGGAATAAACAAGCCCTTCTCTGTGGTTGTTGTTGTTGTTGTTGTTGTTGTTGTTGTTATCTTTGCTGTTAACTTCTTGGTGAAACCTAATGAAAGGCATTCTAGTCCCTCACCATTCTGTTCTTTAGTGTTTTGCAAGGAATCTGGAAAAACATTTGGAACGCGTGCTTTCCCAAGACAGAAGATCTTTGGCTGCTATTTCTTGTATATCGTATAGCCATGTAGACGCTCTTTTATGCGAATCGAATCCTAGTCTCGTATTAAGTGCGTTACACGGTATCCTCGACACTGAGTGACCAGCAAAGGAGAAAATCTGTGTGACATTTCGATTTGCTAGAAAGAGTAGTCGAATCTCAAGCATACTGTACAACAGTGGTTCTCAACCATTTTTCCCCTATGGATCCCTTTCATTTTTTTTTATACTCGGGTGGACCCTCATACCCATTCAATGTTTTGTAAAAAAAGTGTTTATTAAATTTTTATAATTAAATATTATTAGGAATAATATTAAAAAAAATTAAAATGTTTTGTGTATTGTGGAAGTACAACCAATTTATTGCACATAAATTTTAACAATTAAATCTTATATGGACCTTTAAGGGCTATATGGACCCTGGTCTTAAAAAAATGGACCCCTTGGATGATGTAGTCTGGACGGAGTTCACTCGTAAACGATAAAACGAGATGGTTATGGTTGGAATGTCACGGCCACTGCTAAGCGTCCATACACGTGTGCACACACACACGTATGCGTCTGCACACACACACGTATGCGTCTGCACACACACACACACACACACACACACACACACACACACACACAAACACACGTTTAAAAGGGAGCCCTATGCGGTCGCTCGATCTGCTAGAAACAACTACGAAATCTTACAGCCTGTTCCTCAAAATATTAATTTCACATTAAACAACATAAATCCTATGAAAATGCATATGGTGGGGGTTGGGGTGGGGCAGGAGGAAAACGGAGAATGGATGGGATGATCATGGTTAGATTGTCTTTGATTGTAAGTATGCTCGATAAGAGCTTATTTCGGATTACCCAACCACAATAACGAAGAATTGTGGTTGGAAACGATGATTGTTGTGGTGATGATGATGATGACGACGACAACGATGATGATGATGTTGAATAGTATGATGGTGGTGATGAGATGATGATGACGACGATGACGATGACGATTCTTAACCCCCAGGTCAGTCCTGATTCAGCAGTCCTATTTTCAAAGGCGTTCTGGACGTGATCATCTCGTACGCTGTGCATGTAGAATATTGTCTAATTGTTTCTACTTATTTTTTCGTTTTTCAAAGACGGTAGAATATAATTCAAGGTTAATCGGCAGCAATTTCTTGAAGCCGAAGTTCCTTCAGTAGCTTATGATGATCGTGATGATGGTGATGATAGTCGTAGTGGTGGTGGCCACCAAACTGTTGCTACTGCAAATTCTTACCAAATATCACTGCACCGACAACTAGAAGAGGAGTACGAAAGGTAGAAGAGCACTCACACACACCCTCCAGTTATTACTGTCTCTTTTCTTTCCTGCTTATACTCACACTTATATATTCACACATATACACATGTACACATTCACCTCCCCACTCACTCATTCACTCACCCACTCACTCACTCACTCACCACTCACACACTCACTCACTCGTTGAGTGCATAGTTGTCTTCGCCTGTTATAGCTTGCCACCAATACCTCTCAATATCTTCCTCTATCACCGTCAACTCACGCCACCGTCTCCTTATCTCGTCGAAGAAATCCCTCCGTGGTCATTTCATTTGCTTGAGCTAGCAGCCACATCTCCCTAAAATAACACTCTACCATTTGAAAAAAAAAAAATTTAAATAAAATAAAACAAACCGAAACGACGTATTGAATTATATAATCCTAAATACACTGTCCCTGATACAAAAATGGAGTGGTCACGGTTGGAATTCTTTTCATTAAATATCAACTCATTCAGGCTGACCTGGGGTTAAACAACAACAGCGACATCTACATTTTGGCGTCTAACTCTCGTCTTCATATCCTTCTATCTCCCACTAACATTTCCGATGCAAACTCGGTGCAGTCGTTCGACATGCTAAAAACAACAGCCAAGTTTCCCCGCATTATCGACGCACCATGTTAAAAAAGAAAAACAAAAAAAAACGTAAGATTGCACAATTTTGTTAGACAACAACCTTCAACTACCAACTCCGATTACCTCACCGCTTGTTCTTATCCTCCATCCACAATCAACCAATCCTTCCTCTCTCTCGCTATTTTCTTTCGCTCCCCTTTAACTCGCACTTGTCTATTTTATTCTGTTCCATTCTATTCCCATCGTTGTTTCTCCCACTGCCTTCCCACGCCGCCACCTCCCCCGTCTCATCATCATCATCACCACCACAACCAACATCACCATCGTCATTGTCATCATCATCATCATCCTCATCGTCGTCTTCGTCGTCGTCGTCGTCGTCGTCGTCATCATCGTCATCATCGTCATCATCATCACCATCGTCATCATCATCATCATCATCACCATCATCATCACCATCATCATCATCATCGTCATCATCATCATCGTCATCC